>NC_092139.1:25486641-25682506 GCF_043159975.1 Macaca nemestrina
TTATGGCAATTTACATACTTCAGCAGAGCACATGAGTGTCCAAAACACAAACCAGGAACAATAACACATCACCAGGAGCTTCGCAGAAACCCCAACCCAGAGGAGGTTTCGGAAATCAGTTGCTAAAACAAGTGGTTCCCTCATCCCGAGTGGGAGAATTCTCAGCAACACTTGACAATAAGTGGACGTGATGAGGACCACACAGCACCACAATTCCCGCCGGATTGCACATTGAAAGCTGCATTCAGCGCGCGGAGCCCATCAGAGCAGGCATTGTTGCGATGAATACGAAGGGATTGCAGAGTGAATTGCTGCTTCATTGCCAAGTGCTTCCGATTCCCTGCTCCTGCCATCTGTGTCCTCCGGAAGACACACAGAAGTAAAGGTCCAAACGGGGGCTGGCTACAGTCTGGTGAGGAGGGTAGCTCCCCAGGCAAGGGGAGCCCTAAGGAAGATGAGTGGGAGCATAGGTAGGGGTCAGAGGAGTGCAAGAAAATTCATTGTCTCTGCATGGTCAAGTTCTAGACTTACAGAAACCTAAACACACGATCAGATGTAGGACCCTCAAACCCACTCAAGCATTAACAATCCCACTCTCAGAAACCCAAACACCTGCACTCCCATACGGACATGCATACACACACACACACACACACACACACACACACTCATACACATTCATTCATTCATTTAACAAATAGTGAGTATTTACTCTGTACCAGTGACTATGCTAAGTACATGGCCCCTATCTTCTTGGAGTTTACCTTCAGACACACAACACATGTACATGCACAAGCACACACACATATACACACAGACCCATATATAGAAACACACAGACATGCAGACACATGTATGCACGCACACAGACACACATGCACACACATAAGCATGCAGACAGGTCACATATAAACAAGCCTGACTGAGATACTCATGCTTTCCCTCTAGTCCCACTCATTCACATGCACACACTTCATGCATAGTTACAACCAAAATGCAACACCAGCCAGAGGGAAGAAAATGAAACAATTAATTACCTAGTTGTGCTTTAATTCTGAAAACATGGCTCTCTTTTAACTCAGAGGTTGTCAGTCCAAGACTGTTGTTCTTACCAAGAGCTTGATGTGTCTTTAGTCCATCTATTTGATAGTTCTATATTTAACACTTTTAATTGCTAATATTTCCAATCTGGGTTTAAAATACTGCAGTAAGGCCAGACATCATGATTCATGCCTGTAATCCCAACACTTTGGGAGGCCAAGGTGAGAGGATCCCTTGAGCCCAGGAGTTCAAGACCAGCCAGGGCAACATAGTGAGACCTTGTCCATACAAAAAATTTTAAAAAAATTTAAAAAAAATTAGCCAAGGGTGGTGGCACACACCTGTGGTCTCAGCTACTCGGGAGGCTGAGGTGGGAGGATTGCTTGGGCCCAGGAGGTAGAAGCTACAGTGAGCTGTGTTCACACCACTGCACTCCAGCCTGGGCAGCAGAGTGAGACTCTGTCTCACTAACATAACATAACATAACATAACATAACATAACATAACATGTTGCTGTGATATGGCACCTGGTAATGGAAATATAGCTCAGAGAGCAATTATCCTCTACGGTATAATGCAGCATAATGGAAGGACATTGGCCCCATGAAATTATCCAGGCAGAGCTCTCCCGGGTTCTCCAACTGCTATTTAACAATGGCAGCAAAAACAAAAATAATGATAGCTAACATTTATTGAGCACTCTCTGTATGCAAGGCAGTGTGCTTAATGCTTCACATGGAACATTTACATTTCATTCTTGCAACAATCCCATGAAGAGAGTACTGTTATTATGCCCATTCTGCAGATGATGAAATTGAAGCTTGGCAAGGTTAGCCAGCATGTCCAGTGACACCAGGCAACTGGTAGTGGAGTCAGTAGTAAAATCCAGGCAAACTGACCATAGAACTTGATTACTCTTTATATGCAGCTATTGCTGCAAAATGAATCAGTCCAAAGTCATTATGGCCCTTGTGTCTTCTGGGCACTGACTGGGAT
Source organism: Macaca nemestrina (assembly GCF_043159975.1). NCBI lineage: Eukaryota > Metazoa > Chordata > Mammalia > Primates > Cercopithecidae > Macaca > Macaca nemestrina. The sequence continues at coordinate 25,488,679 of NC_092139.1, forward strand.
CAGCCAGGCAGCTCTTGCTTAAGGTCTCTCACAGGCAAGGACTACGATGAGGCAAATGAGGCACTCACTTTGGGCACACATTCTAAAGGGATGCCAAAAAAACTCAGTCATTGAGATAAATAATATTTCAACTGATACTTTTTAAAAATCAAAACTAATGCAAAACATCTGTGAACAGAACATCAAACTTTAAAGACAGGGTCAGCATTACTGGTGTTTCCTTTTGCCCCAGGCTCCTCTATGGCTGGCTCAGCACTGTTGCCCCTTCTCACTGTTCCTGCCCCAGTCCCTGCCCTTTCTCAGGGAGCTAGAAACAGCTGAAGGTCTACTCACTCATGGCGCGTGCCCAGACTGGGAAGACTCAAACAGCTGGGCTCTAGGACAGCTGGGGTTCCTTGGGCATCTGTATATCTACATGATCTCCCCACATGGTCCCTTCAGATGGCAGCTTCAGGGCAGCTGGATTTCTTACACAGAGGTCCAAGGCATCAAGGGTTGTGTCTTGAGAGAGAGCCAGGAGGAAGCTGTGTATCTTTTTTTTTTTTTTTTTTTTTTTTTGAGATGAAGTCTCACTCTGTCACCCAGGCTGGAGTACAGTGGCACAATCTCAGTTCACTGCAACCTCCACCTCCTGGGTTCAAGTGATTCTCCTGCCTCAGCCTCCCAAGTAGCTGGGATTACAGGCGTGCACCACCACGTATGGTTAATTTTTGTATTTTTAGTAGAGATGGGGTTTCATACTATTGGTCAGGCTGGTCTCGAACTCCTGACCTCATGACCTGTCCGGATTGGCCACCTAAAGTGCAGGGACTACAGGTGTGAGATACCACACCTGGCCAAAGCTGTATATCTCTTATGACCCAGCCTTGGAAGCCCAGAGCATCAATTCCATAGGATGCTGTTCATTAGAAGTGAATGACTAAAACCAGTCTATATTCAAGGAGAGGGATAAAGACCCCACCTCCTGATTTGACACATGTTCTACAGCCACCATGTTCTTAAACCACTGCCCTGGGAATGGGCCATCCCTCTTTCTCTATGCTGGAACCCATAGTGAGCCAGCTGCCCCCCTGCTGACACCCAATGAGGTGTCCACTTCGGTCACATATTGTTTAAGTGTGAGTACATCTGTGTCAAATCCTGGGTGCACCAATGGGAGCCTGCCACCCATATGAGTATCTGGCCAGGAGAATATCCAAATTTCAGAGTGTGGCATTAACCTTTCAGGGCTATACTCCCAAGTACTGCCGTGCTTCCTTCCTTATCACCAGGTCAATTTGGGAGGTGCCAGCAATTTTTTTCAGGCTAATTACCCATCAGCTATTGTTGATCTAACTAGAGAGTCAGGTTTTTTGTGTTTTTTTTTTGTTTGTTTATTTTTTTTTTTGTCATTGTGAATGCTGGTGGAGAGGAAGGTCTCCTGTCCTTGAGGGGTAGTAGAGAATGTCTTTGAATTTAGATGAGTATCACTAAAATTCCCTTGGTATCACCTCCAGCAAAGACCTACTGCTAATATGGCTTTTTAATCTTTCTTGAGCATCTTATTTTATCTATCCATAAAATGGGTGCAGTAATGCCAGTTGTATAGTTTTATGGTGTAAAGATGAAATAAGCCAAGCCTGAAATAAGGTGTAAACAGTACAGTATGTAACAGATTCTCCATAATTGTTAGGACTTCTTTTCTTCAATCACCTTGATCCTATTTCTTCCCATCCCTGCCTTGTCCAAAGTTTTTGTGTCTAGCACAAGGATCTCAGCAGCAGAACTGCAAAATTATTTCAGACATGGAAATTACACTATCATATTAGAAGTGCTTTTATCAGAATCTAAAAAAGGAAAACAAGCCACAAGCAAAGAGAGTTTATCCCAGGAAATTGGCTGTAATGCTGATGAAAGGACTGAGAAACCAAACAGAGAGGAAACCCAGAGATTGACAACAGCAGGAAGCTGCTACCACCCAGAGACAGAGGGAGGAGGTGGGGTTACGAGGAGCCAGGGGCCATGCTCATGCATAGAAAGTGTCCCCTAACAACAGGAGCCATCAAAGAAGCACAGATGCTACCACCTTAAGATGCAGAGGGGGAGAAGTACCCTGGCCTCTGTCTTCCTCTAATCCTCTAATTTCCCGTCAGCACCTCCTATTGGCTAAGCCCAGCCAGAAACCAGTTAATGTGGGAGTCTGGAAAAGGCAGCCTGCACGGGTCAGCCCCCCTATGACACAGAACATAGCAAGGAAGGATAAGGGATGAATCAGAGCAAACCGGTCAGGCACAGCACAGCACCCATGAAGTTCAGTGATGGGTAATGGTGATGATACATACATGAATTTTAACTAAAATTACTATGTAATAACCAAGCTCCATGATGTCATTTAATCCTCACTATTGCATATGGAGCAGCAGGTTTTGTTATCCCCATAGAGATGAAGAAACTGGTGATCAGAGAGGTTAAGTTCTTTATTCAAGCTCATAAAACTAATAGGAATGAAGTCAAGATACCATTCCAAGCAATCTATCCCAAGATCCCATGCTCAGAATCATTCTATTCAGAACCAGATCATGCACTTTGGAGTCAAAGTGGCTTGAATTCCAGGTCTCTCATTCTCTACCCTGCATGTTCCTGTGTCCTCAGGTTCCTCGTCTGCAAAATACAGATAACAGTGGCTTCATCTACAGGGCTGTTGCAAAGAATGAATGAGATCAACTGCATTTAGTAAGCACTCAGAAGTGTTTTTATTTTCATACTGCTGCTCCTCTGTGAAAATTCAAGATCCTGTTCAAAGAAGAGAAAGGATTCAAGGTTATAGGGAACCTGTGAGGAAGGAGTTAAAAATCAAAGATGGCTGCAAGGAAAACCTGCCCTGAGACTGATGATTGGTGTGTCTGTGGCACATACTGTCAGGCAACTCCCACATCCCCTTGGCACCCCAAAGATCCTACAGCTGCAGTAGACCATTCTCATCCATTAAGAAGTTTCCTCCTCAAGCACCTGTATCTTTCTACATATGGCTACACACTTCCTGAATAACTCAGCCAGTGTGTGTGATAGCCCAGGAATACAAGAGATGCCACAGGGTTAAGACAAAGAGGAGTGTGTCTCAACCAATGAGAGGCAGGAGCTAGCGGAAAATGCCCCAACTTCTTTGCCCCTTGGTGAGCATTTATGATGCATGTCAAACATATGTTCAGAGGGTCCCCAGCAGAACTAAGCCCCAGTTGCCCAAAGTGCTACCCGGTCAATGACACACTCACTGATGACACTCTCCACCTTCCCCATTCCCTCATTCCCTGTACTTCCCAGGATCACCTCCCAAACAAACTATTGCCCCCAAATCTTATCTCAGTGTCTGCTTTTGGAAGAACCTAAACGAAGATATTGCTCCTTTATACTTTTCCCTACTTCCCAGCCACTGCTCTCTCCCTGGGATAAGCAGGAGTGAGAAACCACTCTACCCAGTCAGTACTTCATCCTATCTTTGGTACAGAAACAATGGCAATCTGTTCTGAGAAACAATGGCAGCCTGTATGATTTGATGGAGATCATACAAATGCCCAAGCCCAACAGGCTACAAATCTGCCCTTCCCCAGTGGATGCTCTCAAAGACTGCATCTTGGGGCTAGCTCTGTGTTGGGTCAGATACTCACTACAGCTCTTCCCCCAGCAAAAGGAAAAAATTGCACGTACACACTCAGAACTCAGTGGGATCCCCTGTAGAGTCAGGCTTCCGTCCCTGCAAATTATTTTTTGCTAATCAATATGTTTAATAAATAATATTCCAGTTGATTTCATTACTGGCAATACACAAATCAATAGAAGGTTATTGCATGATAACTTCCCATTGATATTGTAATCCTCCTGATTTAATAAATGTTGCTTTTCTGAGGATTGCTGTTTGCATTACAAATTGAAGGAAGAAAGACAAAAATAATAATAATTCCATTGCAAAGCCAAGGCTGCAGCCTAATAAGAAAGTGGCACAGGAGTAAGTGGGGGCTCTTCAGCTTCTGTCTACCTTGGCCTGAGTCACAGCCTAGCCCTGCCCAATTCTTTGTTAGCCTCTTTGGTTGGACTCCAGAACAGAATGAAGGAAAAGTCTTGGCTAGAAGGCTTTCCAAACACCCCTTTGCAAGGGTGTAACCTTTATTTTCCTTTGCAAATCCTGGCCAGGAACTCCTTTATGAATGAAAACCCCAAACAGGATGAAGATAAATGGTGTCAAACGATAACCTTGGAGGTTCAAATCTGCTCTCAAATCCTGATGTGCCAAAGCCACAGGGAACCTTGGCTATTGTCTAGTGCAGAGTTTCAATTATTAGGCCATGAGTAATAGCATCAGAATCACTGAGAAAACTTATTATAATGCAGATTCCTATAGCCCCAATCCCAGAAATCATGGATCAGTATGGCTCATATAGGGCCTGGGAAAATGCATGTTTTTAATATTGACACATAAAACATTATCAAACTTTAAAAGACAATCATGACTCTTATGCAAAGATAAAATGAAGATACATTGAAGATGTTTAACCTATTAATTAACTATGGAATCAGTAAGATGTTATGATGGGTTCAAAAGATAACTCAAAGTATCACACTTTTGTAGTTGATTCAGTTCATGCTGAAATGAATTTACAAATAGATATACAACTGGCTTTGAGAGTGCTGAAGAGGGATTATCCCTGTATCACCAGACAAAATGTGCATGTCTATGAGCAGCTATCATTGCGCTGCTTTCAGTTAACTACAACTTACAAAGGTGTAAAAAAGCTCAAAGATATTAAAGATCACTGAACCCTTATAGAATCTGTTAAATCTAGCCTAAAGCTGACTCCTTCCTACATATTTTAAGTCCAGCCTAAAGTTTTCTCAGTACATTGTGAACTATTACCTAAATGGAATTGTAAACAGACTGTAGCCTACTCTTCTGCCAATCACTGAGTTTTGGCCAATCAAATGCGGTAAATTGTTTAAACCGTGTTCAAATGAGGCAAACACTGAGCTATAACGAATCTGGCTGTTTCTGACCTCACTCCTATTTTCTGTCACTTTCCTTTTCCTGTCCACAAATCTTCTTCCACCATGTGGCTGTGCTGGACTCTCTGAGCCTACTCTGGCTTGGGAGGCTGCCCAGTTCATGAATCATTCTTTGCTCAATTAAACTCTCATTTAACTTGGTTGAAGTTTTCTTTTAACAAATCAGATTGCCCAGAAGGGTACCAGAATGCAATTCTGACTCTCAGTACTTAGAATCAGATCAAATTCCACAAGGACACAGTCCTTGACAAGACTGCCTTAAGACACCAGCCACAAGCTTGAAAGTCCCCAGCCTACCCACACTTCTGACCAACTAGCTACAAATTCAGAGGTTCCTTCAGATTCAATAATTCACTGGAATAGCCCACAGAACTCAGGAAAGTGCTATAATTATGATTAGAGCTTTATTACATAGGATTAAATCAGGACCAGCCAAGAGAAGAGACCAGACCCATAGCATGAAGTATGGGAGGGCTTCAAACACAAGGTTTCCATGTCCTCAGGACATGTTACCTTCTTAGCACATAGATGTGTATCACCAACCAGGGAAGTTCACCTGAGCTCCAATGTCCAGAGTTTTTACTGGGATTTCACTATGGATTGAATGAATCATTGACCATGTGGCTGAACTCAGTCCCTAACCCGCCTCCACTCCCCAAAAGTCAAACTGACATCACTTCACTAAAAGCTCCAACATCTTAATCACATGGTTGGTCTTTCTGGTGTGGCCAGCTCCCATCCTGAAACCATCCAGGGACCACCATTAGTCACCTCATCAGCATGAAGTCAGATGTGTCTGAGATGCCATTCATGAATAATAAACACATTCTTAACAGTCCAGAAATTCCAAGGGATTAGAGGCTCCCTCCCCAAAACAAGGAGCAAAGGCCAGCCAAATTCTTTATTACACAACAGGTGTGTTAGACACCTTGATTTCTATTAAAAATGCCCAGTTATATTTTGGTCCATTTCAAATAAGTTAATGTTTTCTCTATAATAAATACAGAAAACTGTATAAATCACAAGTCAATAGTTTGAAGAGTCTTCAAAAGTGAACACACCCATGTAACCAATACCCAGGTCAAGAAATGGAGCATGATTAGCACCCCAGAAAAAAAATCCCTACTGTCACTGTTCCCCCAGGGGTAATCACTATTCCGATTGCTAACATCATAGATGCCTCTTGTCAGTTTTGCTAACTCCCTATAAATGTAATCATTCAGTAAATTTGTGTCTGGGCATCTTTTACTCAACATCCTCTCTGTGGGTGTAGTTATAACTTGTTCATTCATATTGCTATATAGTTTCACATTGTGTGGAAGACACACACTCTTCAGGAATAAAGTCAAGTTGGGGAACTGGAATTGGTCCAGCACCAGCCTTCTCCCCATTTTACAGAAGCCGAAACCACATTACCAAGTAGGCAATGTGATTGTTCAAGACAGAAACCTCATTTGAGCAGAGGCTGCTGTTATCTCAAGGACTATCAAAGCCCTCATGGTCAGGGGTCAAATCAGGGCAGCTTGGGACAGAACTGCCCATCCCAATTAGTAAGACTAAAGCTGGTAGTCAGAGGGCAGGGCAGCTGAGCAAAGAAGGCAAGATGTGGGGGAAGAACAAAGGAGAAAAGCAAAGGATGGAAGATAGGAGAGAGAAAGAGCAAAGGGAAAGGAGGGGGAAGGAAAAGCAACAGAGTGAAAAAGGGAGACATGGAGAGACTTAAAGTGAGAAGGTGGGATTGGGAAAAAGGGAAAGAAAGCAGAAGGGAGGGACAGGCTCAGATCAGAGATAAGGGCTCCTGACATCCCCAACACTCCACCCTGTGAATGTGGGAGCTATCAGCCCCCTGGAACTCTCCTCCTTTCCCTGGATCCCCCATGGGGTCTGTCGTCTCTGCATCCATCCAGTAACTAGGTCACACCCACACATGAGGTGAACCCTGGGGATGATGTTCTTCTGCCCAGTCTACTGGGGAGCCAATATTGTGCAGAAATTCAGTGCTGTCATCCAGGGTCTAATTGCCTCCTTGAAGGTAAAATGTGCTCTCCCTGCCTGAGTAGAAAGCACGGAACAAAGCACCCGTGCTCACCTCTGACTCCTACAAAAATGTAGATGCCCAAACACTCTCTCAGACATGAGAAGAAGAGTCAAAGGAAGGAAGACACATTTACTGAGTGGCTACTATATGTTTACTGAGCGTCTCAGGGACTTCCCCTAAAAATTGAGCTTAAGATAGGTTGAGATGCTTGCTAGGGTAGAATAAGATTAAGGAGAGCTTGACCTCAAGAGTTGTGTGAATCCAGAGTCCATTTGTATGCATGTGTGTGTATGAGGGTACATGATTTTAGTATAGCATAGCATAGCATGCCTGGGCCTGGCTGGCTAAACCTCAATTCAGACTTCAATACTAACTAGCCAAGCGAACTTGGGAGAATCTATTGATTTCCCTGGATCTCAGATTCTTTATCTATAATACGAGGATAATAATAGTTTTTACCTCGTGGAGTCATTGTGAGGAAGACATGATAACATACAAGTAAAGTGCTTAAGAATGTTCTTTGCACATAACTAGGCTTTACTTTGAGTTATCATTATTGCTATCTCCATTTTTATTATTTTTATTATCTTAATTGCCATCAATATCTTCAATACTACTACACGATATCAGTCTAGATAAATCCGGGGAGTCCCTCAGCACCCATCAATCAGTGTGTAAAGCCATTCCTTGATACTCCCCAAAGCCCAGGCCAAGTAGAAACCAAACCCCAAGCAAAGCAGCCCTGAGTAGGGGAGGTGCCTGTGTGCAGCCCCACTTATTCCACTTGTTCTGTCTCTACTTCTCTTTAGCTTCACTACATAAATTAACCAAGGTAGCCATGCTAGGTCCAAGCTGCCTCTTGTCCCTTTAGTTCAGCTTCTATAGCTAACTGGTTCAATAATTATTCTCTAATTCATAATTGCTAAGAGAAGATCTAGATGACCCAATTTATCCCTTCCAGCTATGCTGGACAAGTCAATGTATTAGTTCGTTTTCACACTGCTGATACAGACAGACCCAAGTCTGGGAAGAAAGAGATTTAATTGGACTTACAGTTCCACATGGCTGAGGAGGCTTCAGAATCATGGTGGGAAGTGAAAGTCACTTCATACATGGTGGCGGCAAGAGAAAAAATGAGGAAGAAGCAAAAGCAGAAACCCCTGATAAATCTATCAGGTCTCATGAGACTTATTCACTATCATGAGAACAGCACAGGAAAGACTGGCCCCCATGACTCAATTACCTCCCCCAGGCCCCTCCCACAACATGTGGGAATTCTGGGAGATATAATTCAAGTAGAGATCTTGGCGGAAACACAGCCAAACCATGTTATTCTGCCCCTGGCCCCTCCAAATCCCATGTCCTCACATTTTGAAACCAATCATGCCTTCCCAACAATCCCCCAAAGTCTTAATTCATTTCAATATTAACCCGAAAGTCCACAGTCCAAAGTCTCATCTGAGACAAGACAAGTCCCTTCCACCTATGAGCCTGTAAAATCAAAAGCAAGCTAGTTACTTCCTAGAAACAAAGGGGAGGTACAGGTGTTGAGTAAATGCAACCATTCCAAATGGGAGAAATTGGCCAAAACAAAGGGGTTAAAGGGCCCATGCAAGTCTGAAACTCAGCAGGGCAGTCAAATCCCAGAGCTCCAAAATTATCTCCTTTGACTCAATGTCTCACATCCAGGTCATGCTGATGCAAGAGAAGGGTTCCCATGGTCTTGGGTAGCTCTGCCCCTGTGGTTTTGCAGGGTACAGCCTCTCTCCTGGGTGCTTTCACAGGCTAGTGTTGAGTATCTGCACCTTTTCCAGGTGCACGGTGCAAGCTGTCGATGGATCTACCATTCTAGAGTCTGGAGGACAGTGGCCCTCTTCTCACAGCTCCACTAGGCAGTACCCCAACAGGGACTCTGTGTGGGGACTCCAACCCCACATTTCCCTTCTGCACTGCCCTAGCAGAGGTTCTCCTTGAGGGCCCCAACCCTGCAGCAAACTTTTGCCAGGGCATCCAGGTGTTTCCACACATCTTCTGAAATCTAGGCAGAGGTTCCCAAACCTCATTTCTTGACTTATGTGCACCCACAGGTTCAACACCACGTGGAAGCTGTCAAGGCTTGGGGCTTCCACCCTCTGAAGCCACAGCCTGAACTCTACCTTGGCCCCTTTCAGCCATGGCTGGAGTGGCTGGAACACAGGACACCAAGTCCCTAGGCTGCACACAGGAGACTGTGAGCCCAGTCCACAAAACTACTTTTTCCTCCTGGATCTCCAGGCCTGTGATGGGAGGGGCTGCCGTGAAAGTCTCTGACATGGCCTGGAGACATTTTCCCCATGGTCTTGGGGATTAACATTAGGTTCCTTGCTACTTATGCAAATTTCTGCAGCTGGCTTGAATTTCTCCTCAAAAAATGGGTTTTTCTTTTCTACTACATTGTCAGGCTGAAAATTTTCTGAATTTTTATGCTCTGTTTCCATTTTAAAATGGAATGTTCTTAACAGTACCCAAGTCACCTTTTGAATGCTTTGCTTCTTAGAAATTTCTTCCTACAGATACCCTAAATCATCTCTCTCAAGTTCAAAGTTCCACAAATCTCTAGGGAAGGGACAAAATGCTGCCAGTCTCTTTGCTAAAACATAACAACAGTCACCAACAGTAACAACAAACATCCCAACAAGTTCCTCATCTCCATCTGAGATCCCCTCAGCCTGGACCTTACTGTTCATATCACTATCAGCATTTTTGTCAAAGCCATTCAACAAATCTCTAGGAGGTTCCAAACTTTCCCACATTTTCCTGTCTTCTTCTGAGCCCCTCCAAACTATTTCAATCTCTGCCTGTTACCCAGTTCCAAAGTCGCTTCCACATTTTTGGGTATCTTTTTAGCAATACCCCACTCTACTAACACCAATGTACTATATTAGTCCATTTTCATGCTGCTGATAAAGACATACCCGAGTCTGGGAAGAAAAAGACGTTTAATTGGACTTACAGTTCCACATGGCTGGGAAGGCCTCAGAATCATGGCAGGAGGCAAAAGGGTCTTCTTACCTGGTGGCAGCAAGAGATAAAATGAGAAAGAAGCAAAAGCAGAAACCCCTGATAACCCATCAGATCTCGTGAGACTTATTCACTACCACGAGAATGGCATGGGAAAGACCGGCCCCCATGATTCAATTACCTCTCACTGGGTCCCTCCCACAACATGTGTGAATTCTGGGAGATACAATTTAAATTGAGATTTCAGTGGGGACACAGCCAAACCATACCACATAACTAACTCACCAAGTTGTATGTGAACTGCCTTTTAGTTCGTGAATCTAGTGTGGGCCCAGTGGAGTCATTCTATGAGAGGAGAATAGAGCAGGTATGCAGAAAGGAGGAAAGGAGGCCTACTCTGCAGAGCCCAAATGCACTTCAGTTCTTTTCTCAGTTTTCTGCATAGTCTATCTTTAGGTAGTTGATGCTGTTTGTACCAAGCCTTGATCTCCTTGCCCAGGCTGGTACACCCATCACCTGGCTTCTGCGCACAGGGCTAGCCTCCTTGCCTTAAGGTAGTGTCAATTCTATTAAGTTCTTTATACACCAGAGTTCCCTATGGGATCAGGCCACAGCTCGTTTTTACCTAGAGACCACATCCTCTCTTAGCACCATCTCCTGCCCTGCCCTTCTTCCCTCAGCTCCTTTTCCCAAGAATGCTTCGTCATTACATCATTTGCCCAAGAAACCCTGCCTCAGGCTCTGCTTCTAGGCAGCCTGAGCTAAGATACCTTACGATTTATCTTCTCACTTCAGCTGCTCTGACTGGATTTCTATCTCCTGCCAAGGAGAGCTCTGGGGCACTTCTTTAACTAGTTAACAAATTGTAAGCTTCCTTTCCAAGTCATTATATGAAGGTGTCTCCTATACCATATGAATGGCTTTTAGTAATTTATTTCAAGGTTGTACCAACATTTATTTAACTATTTGCCTCTTGTTAAACATATAGGCTCTTGTGATTTTCTACCACATGCAATACTGTGATAAAGACTTTCAAAGTTCAAAAAATATGTATATGTATGTAAACAGTCTAATTTAGCATGTTTGGTCAAGGCAATTTCTAAATCTCCCCTTTTCTCTGCTCTCTCAAAGGGATGACTCCCCATAACCCCCACCCTCACTCCATGCCCCAACTCTTTCCCAAGTAGAGGTGGAAACAAACATCACTGTATGGGGCCTGGGCCTCTGGTCTGGTTTTGAGCATTGCGCTAGCATCGGCCGAGGTGTGACTGGTCTCACATGGTTCTTTGGGGCCGTCCCATTGGTACCTATGACTGAGATGCACAGCCACAGCCTCTGGTCATAAAGTCTCCCACATGGTAGGATCTTTGTCATGACTGCAGACACCTCATGTCTGCAAGAGCTCTCAGCACGTGCGTCCTGCTGTGGCATATAGGATCTCGGGTGCCACAGCAGTGTGGGGGCTGTCCTGGGCATGTCTCCCCAAACTCTTTCCTTACCCATTTCTAACTTAACCTCTTTTCAGTGCCACATGCCTCCAGTATCTTGCTGAATTCAGGACTTTGCAAAAGGGCCTGGAAAGTTCCCATGCAATAGTAAATTCCTTGAGAAATAAATTATCCTGTTCCTTGAGTTTCCCTAGAAATGTTTGGCTGTTTCTAACACACACTGGTTTCCTATGTTCACACTGGGTTTTGTTTTGTTTTGTTTTGTTTTGTTTTGTTTCATTCTAAATGGAATCTTCTCTTTGTTTTTCAGAGAAGCCTCTTAGCTTACCCTTCATGGTGGAAAGTTCCAGGGGAGGAAATTGATAAAGAAATAAAAGAAAACCATTAATTGCCCCCACCTTCGAAAGAAGAAATATGTTAGGAAACATTTTTTTAAAACATTAAATCTTGCTTTTTAATTGTCATTGTCATGATGATTATATTAACCATCACCATTTATTGACTACTTATTAAGTGTTTGCTCTTTACAAATATCTCAAGTCCTCTCCCAGGTTGGAGATTTTTATCCCCATTTTACAGATGAGAAAAATGAGGTCCCACATGGTTAGCCTGCTTGAAGTCAAGTCCATGAGGGCAGTGCTGGAATCAAATCTAGCCTGTCTAACCCTAGAACTCTTCATCTACTTCTCCACATCTCATGGATTATTAGGACTTATCATTAATGTTTTTGTTATGATATTTGAGAGGAAAATGTAGTCATATCTCATGCACCCAAAGTGAATGGTAGACCCCCAGGGAATGCTTTCCCTGGCCACCAAATTCTGTTTCTTCTGTTCAAGTCACAGGAAGGGTGGACCCCCAGGGAAGGTTTTCCCTGGCCACCAAATTCTGTTTCTTCTGTTCAGGTCACAGGAAGGGTGGACCCCCAGGGAAGGCTTTCCCTGGCCACCAAATTCTGTTTTTTCTGTTTGTCATGGGACCTTCCTTTTCCCCACTGGAATGTCCTGGAAAGGGTGTGGGGAGTACCTGGTCAAAGAGGTCCTTTTACCATTCATCTCAGCCCAGAATCAGGGTGAACTTTAGTGTGAAATCCACAACTGGGATCAGTTTGACAAAAATCCTTCAGAGACATCTACAGGGCAGCTCCCCTTGGAAGAAAAGTGGAGGTCTTAAGGGAAGCAACCCTGTGGGTTATTGGCAGAGTAACAACTGTCATCCAGACTGGGACTTTCGAGAGTCGAAGGGGGAACTATTAAAAGTTGCACTGGGATGACCTGCATAAACTTGGACTGACCCAGTATTAACCAGGGCACATGACCACCCTGGTCATACAGACAGAGCCAATGAAAAACAAGAATAGAGCTCCCCCTGTAGTACTTTAAGTATCAGCAGAACATCCTACTATGGGACTTTTCCCTCGGCTATTAGCATTATTATTGCCCTTTAAATATGTCATAGTCAAAGATTTGTCTTACTCTTCAGTTTGATTGCCATTGATTTTTGAAGCCCACATCTTCTTCCCCAGGGAAACACATCTTCAGCCAAATGATAGAAGGAAATGGAAAAGAAGGATTCAATTTATAGGCTTTCATTTTACAGGCATCACTTTAGGGATACAGCTGGTCCCAAAGCAGCATTTCTCAAAGGGTGGTCCAGGAACCACCTGCGTCAGAATCACCTGGGATCTTGTAAAAAATGCTAATTTCTATGTCCCAAGGAAGACTTACCAAATCAGAATCTCTGGGGATGGACCTGGGAGATGTATATTTTTTAAAAAGTCCCCTAGAGGTTCTTACATGTACAGCTGGGCACACAAGAGACCACCATACCAGGAAATCCAGGTAGCCTGCAGGTGATCACACCTTGATTCTGATCCCTGTACATCAGGCTGTGAGATCTCAGATCTGAGATGCCTTGCCAAGGGTTGTATCACCTCCTGCTCTCTCAGAATAAGATTCCTGGCAACACCCAGCCAGAGTGCCATGAAGAGCCCCTAAATCCCTAGTGGATCTGTCAGCCCTGGTTTAACAGTGTGCAGAGGCGGCTGGGTCTGGGGCAAGCAGTGGGCAGGTTCTTGGCTATGGCATCTGCCAGGAGGAGCTGGTAATAGGCCTGATTTATGACACTCAGCATGGGACCTGGCTGCTGAGCTCAATCACTGTGGCTCCCCACGGTGGGGTTCATGCGCTGTAACGGGCCTGGAAATTGGAGAGAAATTTACCTCCTGCTGCCGAACATTACATAACAATCAAGGGAAACAAGCAGAGGCAGGAGGGGGCCTCTTCAGCTGGCACTGGCAGCCTGGCACAGCAAAGGAGGTAGGACTGGGAATTGTCTGCTGGGGTTCTCACGCCCTCAGCAGCCTGTGCGAGCAGGTTCCAGGGTGACCCCATTAGAGCCGGCATCAGAGCCAGCCAAGATACAAGCATCAACCCAGTCACTTTTAGAAGGGATGGCTGGGGAGACAGGCTCACAGGAGGAAAAGGGCTGCTCTCTAAACTCCTGTCAGCCAGCCCAGTAGCTCCAATTCTAACAGCACTTACATAGCATGCACCAATTAATACCTTCCTGATTTGCAACCGGGAATAATTCAAATAGGACCTGAGATTGACATCTGCAACATGAGAGGGTCTGGAACAAAATGAAGATGGGCAGGGTGAAGAGACCCAGATCAGCACAGGCCCATAGGTCATGGTGGGGAGCTTGGATTTTCTTCCAAGTGCCCTGGACAGTTGCTGAAGGACATTCTTTTGTCTAGATCAGCCACCACCCTAGAACTGCCCATAGGGTTAAGGGGCATGTGACAGCTGATTATGATAACTGAGTTCTGATGGACTCGCAAGGAACACAAGTTCTTATCTATTTATTAAAGCAGACCCAGGTAGGAGTGTATGTTGGCAACTTTGAGATGCACTGATGCACTAACACACATCAGTGGGTGATGAAACTTCCATTCTGACAAGGTGGCTGGGCCTCACAGACACTCTCCCACCCTAAATGCACCACAAAGACAAGATTCCAAGTACCACTCTTAGCTGCTGACTTCATGACCCACAAAATGTGCTGGCCTAGAAACCTACCAATTATTTTTCAAGAAAAGAACTTCATCTTCTGATGAAATCTTACATAGAAGTCCAATGTATGAAATGTATTTATCACCATTGAAATTAATGATTCCTCTGTTGTATGTCATCCTGACTAGACGCATACTCCTCGAAGTCAGGGAACATGTCTGCCTCCTTCATTAGTGTATTTCCAGTACTCAAAGAGTATCTGGCATGCAGTGGACACAGTAGCATTTGTGCAATCTGGAAAAGAATGGGATTAAATCAGACACACTTCTCTTAAGGTATCAATATTAAGTGACACCAATTGTGTGCAAGCCAGGCCTTGCAATGAGTGCCAGGAGTATAACAGTAAACAAACTCATCACAGGCTTTCCTCTATTTTGCTCCTAGTGTAAGAGGAAATTAATGTTAATAGATGTAAATTTGTACCTGAGGTGTATGCTAGCAAATAGAGGTAACAGGACTATGAATATACAGAAGGGAAAACTGCCCTAGTCAAAAGAAGGTCAGGGAACACTTCCTGAAGAAAGTGTTATTTAAGCTAGGATCTAAAGCACGAGTAATATTTAGCTGGGTAATTGGTACAGGGAGGATGGAATTGCATTTCTGTCTAAGAGAACGGCATCTGCAAAGCTCCCAGTAGAAGGAATATGACCTCCTGATCCTGTCTTTCAATCATAGCATCTCTACCTCCATCTGTTTTCATACATTGGACTTTCGGGGTCACATTCCTTTAGAAAAAAGTGTTTGACAACTAAAATACAAATACTGGAAGTTGAGCTGACCAAATGACCTCAGAGGGCCCTATCAGCTCTTAAAACCTCTCTACATACAGACTCAAGAGAGCTTGGCAATGGCCTGTATGCCCAGGTCAAGGCAAGAGGTCAGGGGTCAAAGGTCACTGACCAGCCCCACAACACTGACTGGCGAGCTGTAGCTAATGAAAGAACAATGTTCATTTGTTTCTTGTTTGCTTTTTTTCCTTACATTCTAGATGCACATTAACTATCCTGGTTCTTTCTAAATGAGTTCGACATCTTAAAGTGAATTCCTTTTGCCTTTACAACTTACAAAATGCAATCTGTTAAGCTCATTTCATACATTCATTCATCAGTCACTGAAAATATATTTTAAGACATGTCCTCAGTTAGACATGCGATATGGAGGTAAATAAGAGTGTCTCTGCCTTCATGAAGGTCAAAATTGTACATACTTAACAGAGACCTAACATGGCAATATTTAAGATTACATTGTCTGCTATTGACAAGTAACTTCAATAATGTATGACTTCACATACATTATCTCCTGCAACTTCCAACCCTGTTTCAGATCTGAAAATTGAGTTTCAGAGAGGTTAAGCGTCATCCAAGGTCACACAGCAAGTAAGTGAGAGAACTAGCATCCAAATCCAAGTCCATGAAACTCCAGAGCCTGTGTTCATGATTGCCACAGGCTGATGCTTCAAATAAGGAGACAAATGAAGAAAACAAAATCACAAAGAATTAAAAGAAATCATAGGTAAATGTTTACTGAATCTTGTTTTGAGAGGGATTGTCAAAGCATAACAGAAAAGGAAAAAAAAATCAAAAAGGGGATTGATAGCAATGACTACATAAAATTTCAAAACTTCTACTTATCAAAAATACCACATAAAACTTTGAAAGGTAAATGAGAATGTGGCAAAAAGAAATCTGCAACATGTCTAATAGACAAAACTTTAATAGCCCCGCTATTAAAAGTTGTTATAAATTAGTACATAAAAAACAGGTTTTTGTCCAACAGAAATACGAAAAAATGATACAATTTTCAAAAGAATACTATTGAAAATGGCCAATAGGCACACCCAAAATTATTATTAAAGTTTTAGTAATAAAAAAACAAATAATCTAAGAAATACTGTGAAATTGGCAAGCATTTAAAAAACTCAAAATAATTCTAGTGTTGATTGATCAATGTGCTGTGAAATCAACCTGAACATACACTGAATCAGTATCGAGTGAGCATTTGACAACATGAGTTAAGAACTTTAAAAAAGATTATAACTTTAACTCAATCATCTTACTTTAGAAATTTATCAGAGAGGTGGACAAAGATGCATATAGCAAGATGTTCACCGTGGCATTATTTATAGTGTGGAGAAACTATAAATCAAGTTAAAGTCCAACAATAGGTGCACAGTGAAATCAATTTTGGTGCATCCAGATGGTAATATGCAGTGAGTGAGAATCATATTTTTGAAGACTACTTAGTACCATGCTCCATCTATTTATTTCTCTATCTAGAAAGAAATATACCAAAAGTACTATTGCAATGGCAAACTGTGGTGGTGGGATTAAAGATGATTTTTATTTACTTTATAATGTTTTTCTCCATTTTTTAATTTTCTGCAATTTATCTGCATCACATTGGCAATAACTTATATACATACATAACTATTTCTTTTACTTTGTAAATAAGCATGTACCAAACTCAGCTCTCCTTTTTCTTTGCTCAAACTTCATCCCTTTCCCTCCCTTCTGCAGTTGACAAAACCTCAGAGTCGCCTCCAACTGTTTCTTGTTTAGTCTCTCTCCCCTTGCCATTTCTACAACTTTATTACTTCACCTTTGGGTCCTTGTTGCCTTGTGGCTAGACCATGGCAATATCCTATTAACTGATGCCCCCATTTCTAGCTTCCAACCCTGCCCCACTCCTGAACTCTCCTCAAATTCAGTTAATATTCTGCTGCCAGATTGATCCCCTCTAACAAAGATAGTAATAGTATTCTGTTGCTGCCCTGCTCTAAAACAGGCAGTAGCTCTCTAGTTTCTAAGGATAAAATCCCAAAGTCCTTTATCTGCGGTGTGAAAATAGGAGCTATGGAAGGAGGAGATTTAGATTACAGCTGTCACAGTCTTGACTTTTTATATAAAGGTCTGAGGCTAAACTATAACCACCCCTAATTTTTTAAAAAAGTATATAAAGTACTTTGTTCCTGGACTTATTTTTCCCTTCCATCTATATCAGCCACCAATGCTCCACCCAAACTACTTTTCTCCCAGCTTTTCATATGACCCCGCCCAGCACATAGTAGGTTCTGGGTTGAGGGTACAGGTAGTACAGATGTTGTCAGACCTGGACACAAGCTAGCACCCCATGACCCTGGCCATACAGTCTCTCTCTTCCACTATAACTTTGTGATTCTTATTTAAAGGATGTGAAGGGGCTATGACCTGAAAAAAAAAAAAAAAGAAATCAATGACTCTCTGCTAATAAAGGTTCTTATGCAGTAAATGTGCTCTTGGGAAGCCAGATCCTGCCCTTCTCCACAGTTTTGGCCTGATGCCCTGGAGTGATTTACTCTGCGGTAACATGATGGAGCCTCCACCATGGAAGGGAATTAAATAAAAATGCAATAAAAGAGGACAAAATCAATCTGCTTACAGTTTTGTTTAATAAAAATTCATGAAGGATGGGCAGGCAGGCCCATAAGCAGTGTACCAGCTCTGCCCAGGGGCTGGCTGGAGACATTCACTCAGGCTTCAGGCATGGAGTGGGGGCTCAGCTGAAAACCAACTGAGCAAATCCCCTACCCTGCAAACTGCTGCAGGCTAGGGTCCTTCTGCCAGGCCAGAAAGCCAGTCCCATCTCATTGTAAGAAGGGAAAACCAGGTAAGGGTATGTTAATAGAAGAATTATTGAAAGCCAAAGAAAGGTAAGAGACTTTTTTATGGGATTTATCTCCCTAGAATTCAGGAAGTTCCATGTGCTCTGGAACAATCTAAACCGCCTCTTGGGCCTGATGAAGTATTTCTTACAGTAGAAACTATTTCTGCCCACAAACCATTTCTTTAAGTCAAGTGGTTCTATGCAAAAGCTTCCCCATCTTTGGATGGAAGTACCTGACCAAAGTTTTCCAATGATGTATAAAAGGGGTCAGCACACTCCTGCATGCAGGCCACATCTGACCTACCACCTGTTTTTAAATAAACCTTCTTTAGGACACAGTCATGCACATTTATTTACATATTGTTATGACTGCTTTTGTGCTACAGGGACAGAGTTGACTAGTTGTGACAGAGCCCTGCAAAACCTAAATATTTACTATCTATCTCGCCCTTCATGAAAAAGGTTTACAAACCTTGGATTTATACCTTGAGGATTCTCCCTTACCCACCACACTAACTCATTTGTCCATTTAACAAAAGCTTCCTAAATTCTTACACGCCAGGTGCGACCCTGAGACATCAGAGAGAGCAGAGAAGAATAAGATTTCAGTCCTTGCCTTCTAAAGGACTATGTTGGTTTTCTATTTTTGCATAGCAAATTACCATAAGCTTAGTGGGTTAAAACAATGCCATTGATTATTTCACAGTTGTATAGGTCAAAATCCAGGTGGGCTTAGCTGGGATCTCTGCTCAGTGTCTCACAGACAGAAATTACAGTGCCGGCCAGGGTAAGCTCTGGAAGCTCAGGGGAAGAATTTCATTCCAGCCTTGTTGTAGGAAAAATCCAGCTCCTTGCAGCTCTAAATCTAGATTCCCGGATTTCTTGCCGACTGCCAGTCAGGGGCCACTCTGCTGCAGGGGACTCCACATTCCTGCTCACAGGCCCCTCCAGCTTAAAACCAACAACACATTGGTTTGTCTTCTACTTTGAGTCTTTCAGGCTTCCCCTTATACCAACTGCTGGAGAAGTTTCTCTACCTTTAAGGGCTCATGTGATTTCACTGAATCCACCTGGATATTCCAGGATACTCTATTTTAAGGTCAACTTGCCATAAAACATAACATAATCATGAGAATGATATTTCCTTGTATTTATCACAGGTTCTTGATATTAGAATGGGACCTTTCCAAAGTTCTGCCTACCATGGGGAGTAAGTAGTAGGTAAGGCTAACTATTAACAGCTGTAACAAACAGACCCCCACATTTCAGTAGCTTAAAAGCAAGACCAATACTATAATTATTATCACATAACTATCCAGGGCAGAGGTTCCAAGTGGGTGGGATTCTGTTCTATGAGGTCATTCAGGACCCCAGGCTGATAGTGACCATGTCATCTTCAACGAATGGCCTCCACGCCTACTTTTTGCCATCCCAATTAGCCAACAAGGGAAAAAACACAGAGGGGAATATATGGGAGGGTGTGTATGGGAGATGGCACAAAGCATTTCTGCTCATATTCTATGGGAAATAAATAAGTCACATAATCACATCTAACTTCAAGGGTAAAAAATAAAGTGTAGCTGAGTAACCATGTACCCAGCACATCTATTAAAATGAAGGAAAGAGAAGATAGATTTTAATGGTCAGTAGCTATCTCCTGTCCAGGTAAGAACAAAGGAATGAATAGCTATGAATTGACATCTGATTACAGCTTTGGCCACTGAGGCCATATGTGTTAATATGTTCTGATTTTCTACATAGTATTTATTGCATTTTAAAATATCTAAGTTGGTTCTGCTTAAGAAATTAATTTTAAAAAGAGAATATGTACTAAAATAGCTAGATACAAAAAAGTAGTGGATACCAAAAGGGAACTACGAATGAGATATAAAATTATGAAAAGTAAAAGTAAACTTACTTGTATTTGAATAAATCAGGGAAATCATATTTAGCAAGGGCTGTGTGTTTACTCTCCTATGGGCTCACTTAATGGCAGAGTCAGAATTTTACCCAGGTCTGACTGGCCTTATAGTCTAAACTCTATACTCACAGGAAACTCCCAAATGAAAGGATTCAGGGAGAAGTTGGCATAATGCTCTAGAATGTTGTTAAGTAGCAGAGGGACATGGTCCTTGCTGGGCAATAAAAAGGTAAGTTTGGCAGGCAGTATGTTTTGGATTAATGGCATAAAGCTGCCAATGGGAGGAAGCCCTCGGTGGGGCAAGTAGATGAGCCAGGGAGGGGTTCATTCCACAGAAGGGGAAAGGACACAGTGGGGGAAATTCTGGAACTTACCAATCAGATTTTTAGAAGAGAAGAAAATAGGGACAAGAAAGACACATGTTAATTTTCAAGTCTGGGTGAAACTTTTTAGCAGAAAGAGTGAGGCAGGAAGCTACTGCTAGTGAGAAGGAAGATACTGGGTTTAGTTTGAGGCATGTCAGATTTTAGATACTGGCTGGGACTACATTTGAAAATGTCTCTAGGCAACTGATTATGCTGGAGGGTAGCTCCATAGAGCTCTCAGTTCCAAAGGGTCCTTCTTAGAAGCAAGAATTGGAATTTGGGAGCTATGTGCAGAGATGAATGGGACAGCTTAGGTGAACAAGACAGATGGGAGAGATCAAAGAACATAGAAGAGCATCCTTGGGGCATGTCAATAAAAAAGAAGAAGAAGATGGAGACAGAGAGTGGGGAAGAGGCAGAAGAGTGGTATCTTACAGCAAGAGAAGTCATAGGACCCAGGGAAGATGGTACCCAGGTTCACCTAATTTGGGGAGCCAGAAAATAGTTATGACATCAGAGAAGAAAATTTCTGGAGAAAGGCAAGGATGGGAGATACGGACCAAAAGATCACTAAGAAACGTGAAAGTAAATACAAGACACTCAGAATTGTCTGACTTAGAAAGTACACATTTCTAACTTCACCACACCTAGCTAGAGCCCCATCCACAAACTGCCTAAGAACCTCCTTCTCCGGGAAGCTCTACCTCTTCATCTTTTAACATCAGTCTTCTTTGCATTTCTCAACTCTATTGCTAGTCTACAAAAGAGAACTTGAGCTGGGGCTTTACCCAACTTTGGGCCAGAAAAGATGAGAGTTGGTGCACTGTTGGTATGGAGACAACAGAAACAAGTGCGAACCTCCAAGGGTGTTGGATGGAGACACTTGGTCCAGCTGTCCTTCAGGCTTCCTCCAGGGAGAGTGATGAGTTTTAGTGACCTCTCATGCTGTGTGTATGGGGTGAGGGGTAGGGGATAGGGAATGAGAACTCAGACCATTGTCCACGGCTGTAGGATAGGTAGTCCCTCCAGAGTGACCTGCCACAACTGTGGTACCTGGGCGACAGACAGGGCCAATGAAGTAGGTCTAGGGGCCCCTGGAGCTGGACTTGGGTGGGTTCCCTCTCCCTCTACTTTGTCCAAAATTTGTGGTAGCAAATATTGGAGTGGAGAACTGGTTCGGAGACAGGGAGAGACTTAACTTTGCTGTAAAAAGTTCCCAGTCTGGGGGACAAAAGGGGAACAGAGGAGGAGACCCAAGTACCCCCTACCTACAGGAAGTCACCTTCTGGGAGAGAGAAGAATGTAGAAGAGGACAGGGTCGCATTAAAGCTCCAAGAACAATTAAGGCAGTGTTCCATGAAACCAACAGAAGACAAAACCTAGGACGTCTTCCAGGGAGAAGGGAGGAGCCACTGGCCCCCAAGAACAGGAAAGTAAGGGAGACAAGTGCTCTCAGTGGAAAGCAGTGCTCCTGCAGGCCAAAATCTAGAGGTGGTGAAGCCCAAGGTAGCATGTGTTGGGAGGATGGGAATAAGGCTAGCTGGCCTTGGGAGAGTGATCTGCGAGGGTCCCCAGGGAGACAGGGAGGAAAGAAGGAGGAAGTAAAAGGCTGTGTGGCACTGACCGGGGCAATCTGAGGGCAAGAGCCTTCTCCTCCTCCTCAGCCACACTGGGTGGTTGGTTTGACTTTTGCATTAATGCCCAGCTGATTTGTCTGTGGCAGAAGGACAGTGCTCTAGAGGGACCTGCGCATTTAGGGGCTGTCAATCACTTGCCTTATTTTCTCCTGTGGTGGCTCCGGGTGGGACACCTCCTCCAGCCCATGGCGTGCTATCTTCATGACTTGACTCTGATTGTCTTTCTCTCTAGGCTTTGGCCTTCACCACCTGTTTTATGTAAGTGACTGCTGAGGCCTGAGGCCTGGCAAAGGTCCGCACAGCAGGGGGCCTCACTGTGGTTGCTTGCTAAGCATTCCAGGAGCCAGCCCCCACTGTCAGAGGACAGGTATGGTCTGCTCTTTCCCTCTCAAATGCGCCCAGGCCTACCATACACTTCGCCTGGGACTTGCGTATGTGGGTGAAGGGTAAATTAGATGAAAACTCAGCCTATGCACCCCTCACCAGCAGCGCTGCATCCTTGCAGAAGAAAAGGCACCTTGGTCTAATCGGTCAAAGGTGCCAGGTGGACTCACTGCAGCCCTGGCTCCTCCCCTTCCCAAGCCTGAGCAGGAAGAAAGAATTTGTCAGGGCACCCCACTCCCCAGAGGTTCCCCAGCTGGGTCCTCCTCTCCTCCCTCTGTGCTGTCACAGGCTCAGCTGGTCCTTGTCAGAGGACAGCTGTGTTCTGGTGTCTTGGAGCAGCACCTTAGCATGCTAAGGCATGCTAAGCTTCTCCCACCTTAGCATGCCTCAGAGTGATACGGGGAACTTGTGAAAACACACATTCCTGGGCCCAAACCCCAGAATGTCCAATTCAACAGGCCTTAGGGTGGGCCCATTTGCTTTTTTTTTTTTCTTAACATGTTCTCAGATGATACTGATGGTGCTGGTCCAGGGATCCCAGGCAGAGAACGCTATCTTAGTTACTCTCCCTGGTTCGTTCAGCGAGAGATTGAATCCTCCTCAGGGGCAGCCTCAGGGCTCTGCGCAGATTCACTGTTCAACCAACACATATCGATTTTACCAAATGAAAGCAGTGAAGGGTGGATTGTTGATTGACTCTGGGATCCCATGAACAACTGGCTCCTTTATGTCCAGGCCTATTAAGTTAATAGGAAACTCAAGGGTGCAGGCAGCGTAGATGTGGAGGGGAGGCAAGGCTTGACATCTGCAGCATTGAACTCCAGAGAATCTCCTTTCAAATGGTCAGAAATCATAAACATGATAATAGCAGCAATCATTTATTAATCCCCTGCCCTGTGCCAACCCCTGTCCTGAGCTCTTCTTTGTGCAACCATCCCAACAGGGCTACCAAGTGGGGACTGTGTGAATCCCTTTTTCACACATGAAGACTCCAACAGACAAGTGGATCTCAGCCCAAGGCCTCAAGAAGCGCCAGGCATCAGGCCACATTCATTTGTCTTCAGAGCCTGCAAGCTTCATCATCACGCTGAGCACACCGAGCCCTCTCCAGAGAGACAGAGAAACTTGGAGGTCAGAAGTAGCTACACTTTAGAGAATGGCAGTCTCTGCCTAGGAAGAGAATTGAGTCAGTGGAATAAACAGTCTGATTCCTAAACTGTAGCGCAACACTGACTAGGTGCATGAACTTGGGCCTCTTTCAGCACCTCTGCCCCCTGAACTGTAAAATGGGAATAATAACTCCTAACTGTTGGGGATGTTGTTGGATTCAATGAGAATATATACCAAAATGCCTGACACAGTACCTGGCCCTTAGGAGGGGTCCAGTAAGGACCCCCTTAAAGCGGGCTCCTTTCTCTTCCTGTAGATATTTTAGAGTGATAACTCAGAGCCAACTTGAGCAATTTTGCCTGACACCTTGGGGCCGGGGAGAAGGAGAGCATGGAGAGGCAGATACAGCGACCTACCATGCTGCAGTGCAAACAAGTTGCTGCAGTCCAAACAAGTCCTAGATCAGCAGAAGCAGGCAAGAACCTGGCTTTACAGAACTCACAGGCCCCACAATCACATGCCAAATCCACTTAAAGGACCCAGTGTCAGGAACCGTGTCAGTGGAAAGGGGGGGGGCGGTGACTTTCCCGGAAATCCTTATTCAGGGAGTGACCATGTCTCCTTTGCACACCCAAGGACAGAAGCTGTACCTAGACGAGGCCACACTAAGCTCAGCAACTCAATTTGCTAAGGACCTCACCCTCCAGAATCCTGTAGCCTGGATCTCCTTAGACTACCCAGAGGAAAAGGACTTTGGAGGCCCCATGTAGCCTAACAGGCAGGCCAACACAGTAGGTGCTGACGGGAGACACTCCTGGGTCTAGAAACACAGTCTAGCACTCACTTGCAATAACCTTCACTTCTGTGAAGGAATAGTAAAAACGGCACCTAACTTCAAGATTGCCGTGTGATGCACATTGAGCCTTTAGCAGAAGTGCTTATCACAGAGCAAGCTCTTATAAATATTAGCTGTTATTATCCTCATATCATTGTTGTGTCCACAACTGTGAGGACATAGATAAGGTTAAAAAATAACTGTCTTAGTTTTCTCACTTGTGCAATGAATATGTTAATAGAATATATCCCCATAACATGCTTACAAAATTGAAATAATGTATGTCAAGCACCTAGCACACAGTAAGCACTCAATAAATGTTAAGAATGATTTCTAGCTGGAGGCACAGATGACACCACAGTTAGGATGATCAGCTGTTCTGATTTGCCAGGGACTTCCCAGTTTTAGCCCTGAAAAGTTCCGTGTCCTGGAAACCCCTCAGTCTCAGGCAAACCAGAACAGTTGATCACCCTACAACAGCCAAGCGGGCTGGGGCCTTCCTTGCTCCCCCAGGTGGGGCAGGGAATGTTTCTGGCCCAAATCAACCTGCCTCTGGAAGCGAAGCCAGGCACTGGGCTGCCCTCGGGGTATACATGGCCCCAGGATTCCAGAGCCAGTGTTCTCAGGATGAAGGGTCCCATCAAGGCTCAGAGAAGCTCAGAGACAGAATCCACACCCACATCCAGGATCCCAGAGTGAGAGCTCCTCGACAGGTGCAAACAGAGAGGCAGAGCCCAGGGAAAATGGAAATTGTCTCTGAGGGTCCTGCTGGACTCAGAGAAGTGAGACAACCATGTTCCCCCATGATGAATAATGCAGGGAGAAGCAGCAAGGGGAGGAGGAGTTGCCACTGGGCCCCCAGTCCATCCCCAGCCAGGCTGCTGCTGAGCAGGAAGCCTCCGGGCTGAGCCTGGGAAGCAGTTATCACTGGTGGGTGATTAAGTTACTAATCCTTCAGGGAGAAGACATTTAGAGGCCCATATTAAAGCAGTGCGAAGCAAAATCACATTCCGTTTCAATTTAGTTTAGCAATTCCCGTGATTTAGTTAAATGAAAAGCAATTGTTCCAATTAATAGTATTGAATGTTATTCATCAAAAGTGTCAAAACAGCTCTGTGGCTGCATTAGTAACCCATTCTCTTGTCAGAGATATGGATAATTCCCCAGGACAGAATGGGGAAATGGTAGGGTTCGGGGGCTTTGGTGAAAAGGTCAAAGTCAGAGGGAGTATTTACATGCACATGTGTAGGCTCATGTACATGCAACCTGTGTGCATGAATAGGTGCATATGTGGGCACATGTATCTTATATGCATACAGATCCAAACTGTACCCAAGTGTATATATTTGTATGAAGTTAAATGCATATGCCAATGTGCCCAAGTAGCTGTGCACAGGTGTGTTTGTGTGTGTGTGCACACCTGTGTGTTCCTGGTGCACATATACATGTATGTGTATATGTGCAAATATGTGTAAGTGCCTTGTGTGCCCATATATATGTACATGTGCATATGTGAATTTATGTACATGCACATGCATGTATTTAAATAGTTATACATTCAGGTATGGTGGTATGTGTACACAGATTATCCTGAAGATATGTTGCTATCCAAGGGTTGGATACACATTGTGTATGCAATGTGAGCATACACAGATATGCATATTTTGGGGTGCCTTCATACATATTGTAAATATGTCTGTACATATCAGGGCAAGAGATGTAGAAAGTTTGCTGCCTCGATGGATTAAGAGCTGAGCCATCGATTTCCATCCTTACGTCATAGTGAGTGATTTGGCTTGTCACTGGGATATTGCCATTCAAATTTAGCTCTCATGATCCAGAAACTTTTTCTGTCATGTGAACTGCTGCATTCTCAGCACCAAAAAGAGAGCCTGGTATAGAGTAAGTTTCAATGACATATACTGATAGAATAGATTAATGGAAGGATGGATTGATAAATGGATGAATGGGGAAGGATGGGCAGATAGATGGATAAGGATGGAAGGATACATGGCAGGGTAGATAAATGGTGGGTGGGTGGGTGGGTGGATGGATGGATGGATGGATGGATGGATAAGGGGCTAGATGGATGGAGGCAATGGATGGATGGGAGAATGGCTGAATAGAATAAACGGTTTGCCATAGGTCACTGGGTCTATCAGGCCTCCCAGTAGTGGCTGCATCCCAGTATTTTTCCCTCAGGGTAAATCCTAAGCTTCTCTGGCTTTCAGACAGCTCAGCTCAGCCTCAGACAGCTTCATCCGGGGCAGGCAGCAAGCTCAGAGGGCTCACAAGCTGCCAGAATCAACCAAGGCAAAATATTGCAGAATCAAGAGTAGGAAGGGCAGGGACTGCTTTAGAGTAGCTGACCAATCTCAGCTTTGCTGGGCTAACAGGAAGCTGGCCTGGCCAGGCAGGCCCAGGAGGATACAAACCAAAAAGGCCCCTTCAGGGGCTTGCATACCCCAAGTCAGGGTTCCTGCATCTGGCTTTCATCCTGGGGCTGCAGCTGCCAGCTCCTGACCCTATCCCAGGCCTGTCCTTCTCTGTCACTGTTCTTCCTTCTCCTTGCATCTTCCACAGCAGGGGGAAGCCACGTGTCCATCCCCATCCAGACGCAGATGTGGCTCATCACAGTTCCATCACCCCAGACTAGGATGACAAAGGGAATCTACAGATAGCTTACGATCACTACTGTCCTTGCTTCCCAGACTTCCCTGAGCATTGTTTCTCTCTGGAGCTGACCAGACCCTGGAGGGGGCCCCAAAATCCCAAGCGGGTCAGTTTGTATGGCTGTCAGTCCTCCCACCATCCTTTTGAGCATTGGCAGGGTTTTGCCTGGCCCACCTGCTGTCGGGGCCTGCCCCCTAGTGGCTGACTCTGCCCCATACACTGCCCCACCCCAGGTCACCAACTGAGCCTGGTGGCCCCTTCAGCCAGCCTCAGCCAAGAAAGGACCTCTGAGTCTTTGCAAAAGCTCCGCCATGGCCCCATTTCTCCCTTTTCAGCCATGGACATGGTAGGGCCAGATCTCTCCACACGCACACAGTGCCTGGCTGCCTGGAGTCTGCATTGCCCTTAGTCTGTCTGCAAGTGTCCATCCATCCGGATGGTGATTAAGCACGAAAAGGAAGTGTTAGGATGTGATCCCTGAACCCACGAGGCTCATAAAGACAATAGCTGGGACAATAACAAGAGGCACTGGGCGTCCTGTCTATTTTTGGGGAGGCCCCGAGCATGGCTGGCCAAAACCAAGGGCATCCTGAGGCTCGTTAATCTGTGTGGAGTGATGAAGACAGGATAGAGGGTCCAGGAGGCCTTCCGCCAGCCGTTTCCTCCCAGCCCACCAGCTCTGCTCCATACTCCACACGCAGAGCCCCTGGCCCCAGCCTCCAGAGACCCAGCCTTGCCAGCTCTCTGCGGTAGACCCAGCTCCCTTCCTCTCCTTTCAAAGCCTTGTACTGAGAGATTAGAGGCCCTGGCCTTTCTGGGATCCACTCTTTGTTTTCTCCCTGAGGGAGGCAAAGGAAGAAGTAAAACACTATCAGCCTCATCCAGGTTGAGGCAATGGAGAAACTGCCTTGAAACATCCTTCTGGCGCTCTGTTCCCACGGCCTGGCCTCCTTGGAGCCCAGGAGTAGCAAAAGGTTAATTGCCAGGGTGTTGGGCCCAAGCAGTGGGCTGGAGGAGCCAGAAAGCCAATTGTTAAATATGCAGTTGTTACATATGCCCCTATCCCTTCCCTTCTCCCTCTGTCCTTCTCTCCTAATCGCTAAACAGTTGCTAGCTTGAAATCAGACATGATGTAAGCAAATGCCTCTCTCTCTTCCCTTCTCCCTCTATCCTTCTCTCCCAATTGCTAAACAGTTGCTAGCTTGAAATCAGACATGGTGTAAGTATTTACACCACAGAAATTGGCAAACACTATAAAACAAACCAGTACCATCAAGGCAGTCATGAAGCCCCACTTTCCTGGTCCCAGGACGAAAGTCAGACACCCAATTGACTTGGTTGGAAACCATCACTTATGACAGTTTTAGGACCACAGAGACTGGAGTACACACCAGCATATTGTTCCTAGCACCCTAACCTTACTCCACCTGCCCTTGCAGTCTCTGACCCTGGATGGTGCTAGGACATGAGATCAGTCCGAAGAGTCAGGAGACCTGGATTCTACTGCAGATGCTGCCCCTGTCACTTTACCTCACTGATTCTTTATTTTTCAACAGGAAAATGGAGCAGTTATTACTGCTGTACTGTAAGAACACTGTAGGACTCAAACTTCACTGGGTTGTTGTGAGAATTGAATAGACTATTGCATGTGAAGCACGTAGCATATTGAGAGTATTGTGGGACCTGGTTGATAGTAACTATTCGATAAAAGTCAGCTGTTGTACCATTATTAACATTACTTTCCTCATGAGTGTTTTAAGGCTAAAATAAAATAATAGCTATAAAAACATCTGCATGAGTTTTTGTCTTTAAAATGTTTCCAGTAATCTAAACCAAAAGTGGCCTAGGTGTCTTCTTCAACTTTTCCTCTGCCCAGGTTCATCTAGGCACAATGCTTGGCCGATAGTGAATGGCCAATGTATGGCAGGTGACCAACCATACAACTTAGACATTTTAGGAACTATGACATTTCTAACATGATGAAGGAGTCCTGGTCCTTTGCTTGTCCACCTAGAGTATATATCTTATTGTAAATTGTTGCAAACCTAATTTTTGGAGCTGAGGTACAATGTCTACTCAAATCCTCACAGAAACAAGGGCCTTACCAGCACCTTCTCTGGAGTCATGTCAAAAGCAAACCTCAAGGTCAGAAAAGTGGAGTCATGTTTTCCCCCAGGAAAGACCACCTCTGACCCTTGGGTGAATGGAGCATCTCATCATTGCTCTTCTATGATGCAGAAACACCTCGTGGGAGTTCAGAGGCACTAAAGACCATCACCAGCTCTGTCATTGTCTCATATCTGCTCCAGCAAACCCTGTGTTTAGGGGACCCAGCAGGGCAGAGGGTGGTGAGCTAAGGAGAAGAGATTAAATAATGCAAGAGATTCTCCTGGGTTCAAACCCATATTTGTGCAGCCATGAGCAAATGCTTTCATTTCTTGGGCCTGTTTTCTTATCTGTAATATGAGGATAATTATTGTGACCTCTAAATGCTATAGAATAAGGCCATGTGATAATGTAGATGAGAAATCCTGGTACATAATTACTACTCAGAACCTGCTTGTTTTCAGTCTACCTTATCACTATGCAGAGGTTTTTGTGTAGGGGCCCAAAAACAATGGTACTAGTTACAGTTGTTTATTGCTTATTGCCCCAGCAGAGGCCTGGGCCCCAGGAGGCAAAAGTTCACCTCTCAGCTACTCATTTAGGCCTATTGCTGTGGTACACATAGGATCTTTATTTTAGGGATCATTCATAAATCCAGCTTTCCAGTAGTGTAACAGAGAGGTAACATTAGCTAACAGTAGCTGATCCACACAAGAACAAGAGGCTTTGAACAGGAAGACAAAGCCTCCAAAGCCTCAAATCTTTGGACAAGACCAAAATGATAAAAAGCTTTACATCATCAGTATTTGAGGAGAAAGAGACCAATTGAATCCCCATTTCCTCCCAGATTTATGTATCTGTAGGAACATGTGTGCATGAAGACCTGTGACCTGTGTGTATACACATGTATGTGCACGGGCACACTTATGAATGCAAGTTTGCATCTGTGGCCTCTTATGAAAGCACATGTTCTGTGTACTTCCTGGGCAGGTATATATACAAGGGAACAGGTACATGTACATGTGTGCACACATGCGTGCACATTTTTATGTGTAGACCTGAGTGTTTGTGTATCTGTGCTGGTGCATGCAAGTGTGGGGTTACATTTATAAATGAGTGAAATGGTAGCTGCATGTTCCTATGTGTGCCTCTCTGGCTGCAGACAATGTGCAGATGGCTGCAGGCAAATGAATGTGTCAATGTGTACATATGCACATGGGTGTATTTTTAAGAACAGACAGAACAAATAAACAGCATAAACAAGATGGTTGGGAGGAGGTGGGGTTTTCAAATACTTAGGAAAATAAGCAACTCCATAAGGACTTTGGAAGCACTCATTATGTACAAATAATGTATATGCTAATTACAAATTACTCTTTTCTGCTCATTAAAGCAGAACTGCTGCACTTTATTAGTTCAGTTCTGGTTACTCTACACACTTGAAAGTAATAAAAATGACTCTGGGGTCAGGAATACACACGCATAGGGCAAAGGGAGCCATTCAGGCAATGTGAATGGTCACTCAGGCCAGGGACTAGGGCATTGAGGACTCCTCCGTGTCCCTCCCACTGCCATGTTCAGTCGGTCACCAAACTCAGTCAAACCTGCCTCCTTTCCTTCATCTCCAGTACCATTGAGCTGATTCAAGCCCCATACCTTTTCCCTGACACCTCCTGGAGAGCTACGCACACTGCCTCCCACTGGTCTCCCTAGCTTAAGTCTCCCCACTTACAGTTTATTCCCCAAGATGCTACTGGCAAATCCACCCACTTAAAATCGCCCTCCGCTTTCCCATTACCACTGGATAAAGCTCCAACCCCATAGTTTGTCCAACCATGACCTGGCTCCTAAACACCTATGTGGCCTCATCTCCCTGTACTTCACAACCGACAATATTCAGTGACTCCCAGACAGTTTCCTGAGTCCCCGCTTCCTGTAGTTGGGACTTCTGGGTCTGGGCACACATTTTCCTCCAGTCCCTAAAGTCCTCTCTTTACTCTTCCTGTTCCACAGCACAGGCTGGATTGCAAGGTGGGCTCTTATTTCATCTTGCAAACCCCTGCTCTGGGAAACCATCCCCTAGTGTGTCTAGCATATCACTAATTCCTCCACTTGCCTTCCTCTGTCCTTTGTACCCAAGCATTTTGTTTCCTTATTTCTTATCTTCCTCCCCCACTAGACTGCAAGCAGGGGTCTTGCTTTATTGACTATTAACTGCACCTACAACAGTTGCTGGCATACAACAGACATTCAACAAATATGTGCTGAATGAAAAATTAATTAAAATCTGTATTATACTGCTCAGCTCTTCATATCATCACTGTAACTGTTATAATCTGCTTCACCCCTTGCAATTAGGGTTTTAAAATAATTAGTAAACACTGGCTTGAGCTCCCCTGCACCTCTTCACCCTAGGACCTCAGCTCTTGGATAACTCCCAGTTCTTCTGTTAGTCATTCCTGCTCTTTCCACAGGCCTGAACAGCTGGAACTCAGGTGCACCACCTAGAGGCCGCAAGGTAAAACAACTCAGAAACAGAAGGCACCGGAAGCAGCCTTCTTCTCTGTGGGATGCAGGGAGCAGTCACTGGGGTTATTTCCATCTGAGGATGAGTCAGAAGAGGTTTCCAGACTCAGCTCAGGTGATATGTGCAGCACTAGTTTTTGTCACACACTGTAAGTCCTGATCACAAGTGCAGGCTCCTCCCACCTCACCCCTTCCTACTGTGTTCTCCCTTTGTGCCCCTCCTGCTCAGCAGACTTCTGTCCTACCCATTTTATTCGAAGAAGTCCTCATAACCTGGAAAGTCAAAAATTGTGTTCCTTCTCTGATGCTCTATTTCTCGTATGAAATTTGTTCATCCTATATCTAGTAGCTTTCAATGTCTAGACACTAAGTATAGACTTTGTGAGGTCATAACAATTTGTCTAGTTACAACCTTTCCCAAAGTCAGTGGTTGGCTCCTAACTTTATATTTTCATAACAAAAGAATCCACTCAAGTCCCTCTTCCCAGAGATTTTCTCGACAATGACTTCTTATCCTTCCCTATAACACAGAAGCAGTAATCAACTTTGAAGTGGAAGCTTTTTTATTAACAAATTAAATATTTCACAAAATATTTTACTTACCTGGAGCCAACTATACAATTATTTGTTTATAGGTTAGCATGCTTCAAGACATATCAAGACTCTTTTAAGGCAAGGTTTATCCCATCAACTTCTATATACTAGGCTTCAACTCAAGCTTTTTCCTGAAAATCCAGCAATTTGAGAAACAGATGACACCACTTATCCATCCTCTTCCATGCTCAGGAATCTGAATGCTCTTGGAGTTTCTTAAATGATTAAAATCTGAATGTGAAAGTATTTGAGAGTGCATGAGAAGGAAAAGCAACTCTAAAACCAACATCAAAAGAATGAGATTACTGGGAAATTGACCCAGGAATTCATCCGTAGGGAAGAGGGCTGTGGAAGGTCATGTGCACAACTGAACAGCAGTAAATTTCTCCATAAGGGAATGCAGCTGAAGCTTGTCAGAATATGAAATAAAGAAGACCCAAAAAAATGGAAGGATATACCATGTTCATGGATGGGAAGACAATAATCTGAAGATGGCAATTCTCTCCCAAAGTAATCTATCTCTAAATTCAATGAAAAATCTATCAAAATAAAAAAAATTGTAGCACATAACTGATCCAAAAATTCATAAAACTGTGCAAAGAACAAGAGATAACTATCATAATTTTGAAGAATAAGGAGGATAAGAAGAAGGAAGATAATGAGGAGAGGGACAACTTTCCTTGCTAGATATAAAGAGTAGCTATTCTTACAACTCAACACTAAAAGACCCAGAGTGAAAATGGGCAAAGGATATGAATAGAGCTTTTTCCAAAGAAGATACACAACAGCCAATAAGCACATGAAAGGTGCACAACCTCATGAATCATTGAGGAAATGAAACTCAAAACCACAATGAAATATACTTCACACCTACGAGGATGACTATAATTTTTTTAAAAAAAGAAAATTAACAAGTGTTGATGAGGATCGGAAAAATTTTGAGTCCTCATACATTGCTGGTGGAAATGTAAAATGGTTGGTGCCAAATTTTTGAAAAACAATGTAACAGCTCCTCAAAATGTTAAACAGAGTTACCATATGATCCAGCAGTTCCACTCTCAGGTACATAGCCAAGAGAATTAAAAACATATGTTCATTAAAAACTCGAACATGAAAATTCATAGCCAGAAAGTAGAAAAACCCAAGTGTCCATTAACTAATGAATGGATAAACAAATTGCAAGATATCCATACAATGAAATATTATTCAGCCATGAAAAGCAATGTGGTATAGTTACATTCTACACAATGATGAACCTTGAAAACATTACATCAAGTGTATAAAATATCCTGAATAGGCAAATCTATAAAGACAGAAAATATATTAGTGGTTTCCCAGGGCTAGAGAAGGGATGAGGAGTTTGAGGTAATAGTTTAAGGATTTATGGTTTCTTTTAGGGTAATGAAAATGTTTTAAAATTGATTGGGGTGATGGTTGCACAACTCTGTAAATATACCAAAAAAAAAAAATCCACATTAAAGAGCACACTTTGAAAGGATGAAATTTATGGTATGTTAATTATATATCAATGTTTTAAAGAGTCATTATAAAGCTACAGCAACTAAAATAGGTTGTGCTGGTGTAAGGACCGACAATTAGACAAAAGAAAAAAAAGAAAGCTCAGAAGTTTATCCATGCATAAAGGAACATTACATATGACAGAGCTGGCATTACAGATCAGCAGAGAAATGGTTTCATCAATATATGATACTGTACAACTATGTATGTGAGAACTGAAATAAAATTAAATCTCACATCTACACCACTTACACACAGGAGTTTCAGTTAAAGAACCTAAGTTCTAAAAAAACTAAAACTTTCAGAAGAAAATATAACAACACAACTTTATGACATCAAGAGAGATTTTTCAACAAGATGAGAAAGTACAAACCAAAGTGGGGGAATTGGGACAGCTTTTTAACATTAAAATTAAAACTCTGGGAGAATATATAATACCATTAATAAAGAAAAAGGGAAGCACATAACCAATAAAGGATTGGTTTCTGGGATGTATGAAGAATTCCTAAACTTAATTTTTTTTTGCTGTCATCATAGGCACAAGTCACCATGCCCAGCCTCTTCTAGATAATTTTAAGTTCTGTGATACATGTGCAGAATGCGCAGGTTTGTTATGTAAGTACACATGCACCATGGTGGTTTGCTGCACCTATCAACCCATCATCTAGGCTTTAAGCCCTGCACACATTACGTATTTGTCCTAATGCCTAATGCCCTCCCCTTGCCTCCAACCCCAACGGGCCCTGGTATGTGATGTTCCCCTTCCTGTGTCCATGTGTTCCTATTGTTCATGCGGTGTTTGGTTTTCTATTCTTGTGTTAGTTTGCTGAGAATGATGATTTCCAGTTTCATCCACGTCCCTGCAAAGGACATGAACTCATTCTTTTTACAGATGCATAGTATTCCATGGTGTGTATGTGTCACGTTTTCTTTATCCAGTCTATCATTGATGGGGATTTTGGTTGGTTCCAAGTTTTTGCTATTGTAAATAGTGCTGCAATAAACATACATGTGCATGTGTCTTTATAGTAGAATGATTTATAATCCTTTGGGTATATACCCAGTAATGGGATTGCTGGGTCAAATAGTAGTTCTGGTTCTAGATCTCTGAGGAATCACCACACTGCCCTCCACAATGGCTGAACTAATTTACACTCCCCCCAACAGTGTAAAAGCATTTCTATTTTTCCACAGCCTCACCAGTGTCTGTTGTTTCCTGATGTTTTAATAATCACCATTCTAACTGGCGTGAGATGCTATCTCATTGTGGTGTTGATTTGTATTTCTCTAATGACCAATGATGATGAGCTTTTTTTCATCTGTTTGTTGGCCACATAAATGTCTTCTTTTAGGAAGTGTCTGTTCATATCCTTCACCTGCTTTTTGATGGGGTTGTCTAAAATTAATTTAAAAAGTAAACAATATAAAAATGTGGAAGGAATGAAACCAGCAATTTACAGAAAACATCAATAAAAAATTCTCAAAATCACTAGCAATTAGGGAAACACAAATTAAAACGATGTACCACTTCTCACTCTTCATATTTAAGTATGTGTGAGCTGCGGCGAAAATGTAAGAAAATGAAAATTCTGATAAACTCTTGATGGAAGTGTAAATTGATGAAAACCATTGTAAAAAAAATGGCAAAATCTGGTAAAGATACACCACTGTGAGCTGAACACTTATGTTCCCCCAAAATTCATATGTTGAAATCCTCATCCCCCGGGGTTATGGTAAGAGAATGTGGAGACTTTGCAAAGTGATTAGGTCATGGAGGTGGAACCCTCATAAGTGGGATTAGCGCTCTTATAAAAGAAACCCAAGAAAGACCCCTTACCACTTCCACCATGTGAGGTTGGAGTTGAAAGAAGACTGTCTATGAGAAAGTGAACCCTCACTATACCCCAAATCTGCCATTTCCTTGATCTTGGACTTCCTAGATGTCAGAACCGTAAGAAATTTCTGTTGTTTATAAGCCACCTGTTTGTAGTATTTTGTTATAGCAGCCTGAATAGACTAAGACAGATGCTTATAGCATAACGCTCAACTATTCTCATTTTAGATCTGAGATGGTTTAGATGTGTGTCCCCACCAAGTCTCATGTGGAATTGTAGTCCCCAATATTGGAGGTGGGGCCTGGTGGGTGGCAGTTTCTCATGAATGGTTTAGCACCACCCGCTTGGTGCTGTTGTCCTGATATTGAGTGAGTTATCATGAGATCCGGTTGTTTAAAAGCGTGTAGCATCTTCCCCCTCTCTCTCTTGCTCGTGCTCCCAACATGTGAGACGCCTTGCTTCCCCTCTCCCTTCCGCCATGATTGTAAGTTTCTTGAGGCCTTTCCAGAAACCAAGAAGATGCCCAGCACCATGCTTCCTGTACAGCCTGCAGAACCATGAGCCAATTAAACCTCTTTTCTTTATAAATTACCCAGTCTCAGGTATTTCTTTACAGCAATGTGAGAACAGACTATACAAGATCTAACCTTCGAAAAGGAGAGCAACACATAAATATTTAAGGATCCTTGAATAAGTACATTTATTGTAACACTTTTTTCACAACATGGAACAACTTTGTTTAAATTCTCCATGTGTATCTTTTGAGTCTCAGATGACTTTCTGAGTCATCTAAGACATTTCTTTTCCAAAGCATAGCATGCTTGCTGTTTCTTAACCTTCTTTTTAATTGACACATAGTAACTATGCATATTAATGGGATACAGAGTGATATGTGGATACATTATACAATGTGTGGTGATTAGCAAATTCATCACCTCAAACACTTGTCATTTCTTTGTGTTGAGAACACTAAAAACCCTCTCTTCTAGCTATTTAAAAATATACAATAAATTATTGTTAACTATAGTCACCCTATAGAGCTATGGAACAATTGAACTTATTCCTCCTATCTAGCTATATTTTTGTATCCATTAACCAATTTACTTTTTCTTCCCTCCCCACTACCCTTCCCAACCTCTAGTAACTACAATTCTACTCTTTGCTTCTATGAGTTCAACATTTTTAGCTCCTACATATGAGTGAGAACATGTGGTATTTATCTTTCTGAGTCTGACTTATGTCATTCATCTACATTTCCAGGAATGACAGAATTTCATTCTTTTTTATGGCTGAATAGTATTCCATTATGGATATGTACCACATTTTCTTTGTTCGCTCATCTGACACTTATGTTGGCTCCATATCTTGGCCATTGTGAATAATGCTGCAATAAACATGGGAGTGCAGATTTCCCTGCAAGCATTTATTATAACAGAGAAAGCCTGGATGCAACTACGGATAGGGAAATTGATAAGGAAAGTATAGATTATAACTACAGTTTAGCATAGCAGCTCAGATGAATGAATCAGAGCTCTAGGTATCAACATCGGTAAATCTCAAAGGTATAATATTCATTAATGTTTTCAGAATTATACATGCAGTATAACATATGAATTTTAAATATTTAAATCAAGCAAATTGTAGATATATATTTACATGTAAATTTTTTAAACATAGAAAGAAAAGATATACACCAGCTTGTCAGTAGTTACCTTTGGGATAGAAAGATGTGTAAGAAAAGAATGGGGCCCTTTTCTTTAACTGTATTTGTAACATTTTATTATTTAATTAGTTAATCCAAATATGGCAAAATACTAATGTTTGTTAAATCTAAGTGTTAGATGAATGAGTGTCTGTTCTACCATTATCTATAATTTTCTGTATACTTTAAATAGTTCATAACTAACATATAGAGGACCACAAGACTGGAATCAAGAAACCAATTATAAACCGGTAGCAAGAATTCAAGGAGATGATGGAAATAGAGGCCCATGGGATATCAGGAGGGGTGTGAAAGTGGATGTGGTTGACAGTAGGGGAGATTTAGTAGATAGAATTCATAGAACTTGGTGACTGTTTAGATAGAGTGGGTAAAAGAGACAGAAAAGTTGGGCGGGGTGCGGTGTGGTTCACGCCTGCAATCCTAGCACTTTGGGAGGCCGAGGCAGGTGGATAACAAGGTGAGGAGTTCGAGACCAGCCTGATGAAACCCTAGCTCTACTAAAGATACAAAAAATTATCCGGGTGTGGTGGCGTGCACCTGTAATCCCAGCTACTCAGGTGGCTGAGGCAGGACAATTGATTGAACCCGGGAGGCAGAGGTTGTAGTGAGCCGAGATTGCACCATTGTACTCCAGCCTGGGCAACAGGACAAGACTCCATCTCAAAAAAATAGACAGAAAAGTTTAAAATGCTATGCAAATTTCAGCTAGAACAAATGGATGAATGCTTGGTGGTCGTCGACTGAGGCAGAAAAGAGAAGAGGAAGAGCTGACATCAGGCCAAATATTGATTAAATTAGGAAAATATTTGTTTTGAGATTTTAGGCAAACAAATGGACCTCTGGTTTAGGTATCAAAACCAAGACTTGAGGTTCTTAGAATGTAGTTGGCAAATTAAGACAGGGACAGTGTGTAGAGTGGAAAGAAGGGAACGCCCCAAAATATAAGGTCTTGAGCCAAGAGAGAAGAGCCTGCAAATGTGACTGAGAAGTGACCAGAGAGGTAAAAGGAAAACAAGGAAAGTGTGGGGACTCAAGAACAAAAGAAGGGAAGGTCAAAAATGAAGAAGGAGGTCCGTGCTATCTGGTGCAACTAGGCCCAAAAAGTCCCCACTGGATGTAACAATACAGAGGTTAGGTCTCTGCTGACCTGAGAGTAGAAATCAAATTGTGGAGGACTAACAGGTGAGAAACATTCATAGGCAAATGTAGACATCTGCTTTGAAGTCAGACTGCCTGGGATCAAATCTTACACTAGTATGTATCCCTGGACAAGTCACCAAATCTCTCCATATCTTAATTAGGTGTTAACTCATGTAGTATTAATTTTTCATAGGATTATTGTGAAGATTAAATAAATTAAGCCAAGTATAATGGCACATGCCTGTACTTTCAGCTACTCAAGAGGCTGAGGTAAGAGGATTGCTTGAGGCCAGGGTTCAAGGTTGTGGTATGCTGCAATCAAGCTGTGAATAGCCCACTGCACCCCAGCCTGGGCAACATAGTGAGACCCTATCTCAAAAAAAATCAATTAATACTAGGCGAGTTAGCACATTCATTATATATTGTTACTGTATCTATTCACAAGAGTCAACATATACACACCACTATTACTATGAAATATGGTTGAGATGGGGGAGAAAATAGGATAGCAGCTAGAAAAAGCCTTGAGCCAAATGATGATAGTTGGGTGAGAGAAGCTGAACATGTTTAGAAGCCGATGGAAAACCAGTAGGAAAACAAGTTGAAGATTCAGGAGAAAGAGAAGAGATTGTTTATGGACAGAGTTACCTGGGGAGGCTGCAGGGTTGGGATCCAGAGTACAAGTGAGGAATTTCACCTAAGGGTGGAGACCATAAACCTCTTCCATTGTGGTGGGAAGGATGACAGACAGCATGGATACAGGCAGAGATATACTTGAAGGTGGGCAGCCAGGGTGAGGAACAGAAAGTTCAGAGTATCCATCCCACTGATGGATTCTGGTTTTTTTCAGTGTCCCTGTATATAAGGTTGTCTTTTTTTTTTTTTTTTTTGTAAAAGGGAGATATTGAAATCCAAGGACACTAGACACCACAAGACAGCCACTTTGGAGAATGAGACAGAGACCCCAAAAGAAAGGTAGATCTCTGGGTAGTACTGGGATCCCAGGCCAGTCTGGAAACCAGAGGAATTTACAAGACCTCAGACGCAGGCACCCAAGTAAGCACAGGTTTCCTGGGTCAACCCAGAGTTTTCTGCCATCTGATAAGTGAGGAAATACAAGAGCAGGTAAAACTCAAGAGGACCGGTTAGGCACCAGGGCCTTGAGGAAGCCAACCAGCAGGTGGCTGGGTTCAGACACACAGTTAACGTTGAGTGGCAGGAGGAGTGTGCATTCTGTGCAGCTGAGCAGGAGCTGAAACTGAGGCACAAGGCCAGTGCAGTCCTAGCAAGACTGACTTGCTTTTGAGTCCCATAGCAATGATCTGGAGCTGCTCATTAGTCTATTCTGTCACAAGTCAGGACTGACCAAGAGCCCTTATTGACATGGCTTAGAACCTACCAGGGAGCTGGTTAAACACACAAATGTCCTCTCCCCATGCTATGAGATTCCAAAACTGTAGACTGAAGTTAGGAAATCTCCATTCTGACTCACAACAAAGTTTGGAAATCACTATCCCATATACTGGGACTGAGCTTATCTTGCAGGTTATGAAGAGGCTTCAGCTGTTCAGGAGCCAGGGTCTGGCCAGGCTTGGCATATGGCCCAAAGCCCCTAAGGCATGAGGAAGCTGGTAAACCCACAGCATCTTCCAAGACATTAAGGGGTTAAGAAAAGTGCTGGGGACCTGCATACTTTTATTACATTATAGGAATGTTATTGCATTATAAATAATGCCACAGGATGCATTATTTATACATTTAATATCAGGCTTGCTTATAAGTCAGATCTCTTCACTTTTAGATAAATACTCATCTGCAACCCACCTCCAGCAGCCATGCACAGACAGGAAAGTGGAGAGGCACCACGCTCCTGCTCTCTCAGACAGCAGAGGGAGGGCAGACACATGACAGAGACAGCAAAAATCCTGTGATGGGAAGCACATAATGTCTTTATGAAAACTAACAGATGGCTCTTTCGAAAGCCCTTTCAGTTCTCCTCTATTCTGATAAGAGCGGTTAAGCGAGATATACTGGAGAGAGCTTTATGGGTTTGTACTTATTGTACAAACTATTGTACTCCTAAGAGCCTAGAGAGCAGGAGACAGGGAGGCCCAATGCATGCAGAGGGTGTGGGAAGAGAAAGGATGATGCCTGGCTCCTCTGCCCAGCTCCGCTGCTGGTGTGGGTCTGCACACTGAACTGAACTGTTACTAATTGCAAAATTGAAGCAATGATAGCTGCTATTTCTCATTCATTCAAATATTTGTTCATTCAGAATATTTA
This sequence comes from Macaca nemestrina, assembly GCF_043159975.1. NCBI lineage: Eukaryota > Metazoa > Chordata > Mammalia > Primates > Cercopithecidae > Macaca > Macaca nemestrina. Next base: position 25,529,565 of record NC_092139.1, read on the forward strand.
CCATGACAGCTTTCCACGTGCCAACTCCTGGGCCAGCGGCTAAAGGAGATCCAGAGATGAAGAATACCAACCCTCTCAAGGGACTCTGCATCTGCATAAAGACAGACCTATCCAGATTTAGCTGTGACCTGTGATATAGAGCCACCCACAGCAAAAGCCAAGGCAGCGAGTTGTAGAGTTCAGAGGAAAGTGCAGCTACCCCAGCCATAAAACTACTATTATTATTATTTTCATTATTATTATTATTTAACTAAACACAATCACTACGATTTATGTGTCAACAAGTCTCTGAGTAAATATGGACTGAGTACCTTTGTGTGTCATCCCCTGTTCCAAGTACCAGGGTTACAGTGGAGGCCAAGACAGACTGGGTCTTGACGGACTCAAAACTCACATGCTTGTAGAAAAGACAGGAAACAAGTCAACCAACAGAATAACTTCGGAGACTGAAAGTACTAGCAACAAAATCAGTCAGGATAGAGGGGAGTGTAGTTGGGGTGGGAAGACTTCTCTAAAGAGGGAACATTTGAGCTAAAACCTGAAAGAGGTCACGTGAAGATGAGAGACAAGGCGGCGGGGGCGGAGGGGTGTGCTGAGGCCTTGAAGGGTGAGTAGAATTTGTACAGGCACAATTGAAGAAAATGAGTTTTCCAGATGAAAGGATACAGTTGAATACAGACACCAGCAGTAGAATAAGGTCAGGTACAGAAGAGTCACAGTTAAACTAGGAAGGAATTACCAGGAAGATGGGGGATATCAGGCTGGCTGGGGCCGACAGGTAGAGAAATCCAGAAGACGTCCCGAGAGGTCTATACCTCACCTCACAGGAAGGGGCAGAGGGGAGAGGGGAGATGCTGTGGCCTGCAGAGCACAGGCAGAGGTGGGCTTTCAGCCAATCTAATAGCTGTGAGTAGAGTGGATGACAGAGCCGGGGAAAAGAGTGGAGGATAGAAATTCGCCATAGAGCTGCCCCAGCCATCCAAGAGAAGCACACTGAAGGGTGCTTGATTCTGTCCTTTACAGGACTAAATCATCACACCTAAGCCCCATGCTCTCTCCCTAATTTCCACCATTTAGAAACCCAGAAGTTCTTTAAGTATTTGGGATAGAGGACACTAGCTTGGCAAGGATGTTTCCTTTTCTGCCACACACCTTGAAAATTTTAAAGTCCATAATTTACAACCCAGACACAGCCAGGTGTGGTGGGTCATGCCTGCAGTCCCAGCACTTTGGGAGGCAGAGGCAGGTGGATCACCTGAGGTGAGAAGTTCCAGACCAGCCTGACTAACATGGTAAAACCCCGTGTCTACTAAAAATACAAAAAAAAATTAGTTGGGCGTGGTGGTGCATGCCTGTAATCTCAGCTGCTCCAGAGACTGAGGTAGGAGAATCGCTTGAACCCGGGAGGCAGAAGTTGCAGTAAGCCAAGAGCATGCCATTGCACTCCAGCCTGGGCAACAAGAACAAAACTCTGTCTCAAAAAAAAATACAAAAATACAAAAATGCAAAAATTAGCTGGGCGTGGTGACAGGTGCCTGTAATCCCAGATACTCAGGAGGCTGAGGCAGCAGAATCGCTTGAACCTGGGAGGCAGAGTTGGCAGGGAGCTAAGATCACATCATTGCACTCCAGCCTGAGAGACAAGAACAAAACTCCATCTCAAAAAAAAAAAACATACACACACGGTGATACCAACTGGTGAAAAAAGGTCTAGTTTACTTAATAATACTGTACCGATGTCAGTTTCCTGGTTTTGATCATTATACTATGATTATAAAATATGCTATTGGGGGAAGCTGGGAGAATGGGATTTTTATGATTACTTTTGCAACTTTGACATGAGTATAAAATTAGCTCAAAATAAACTTAAAAAAAAAAGACAATGATTTGGTGTCTTTGCTATCTGGTCTTACAAGTGACAACTTCTACTAAGGAAAAAGTAGAAAGTCCAATGGGTGCATAGAGTGAAAGACACCTATCTGGTAACATATCCCACCCCATGAGCCACATGCTCGGACCTCCCTACCCCCACTCAGCTTGCTTTCAACAGCCTGGATGATCTTTTGTACTCACCAACATGGTCTCTTTGCCTAGTCCCACTCGCTGCTCAATACCCGTCAGTGGCTCCACATTCCATTGAGGCTAAATGAATGGATTTCTCAACAAATCATTAATGCGTCTCATGATCTGGCCTCTGCCAACCTCATCTCATACATTGCTTCTTGCTCTCTTTCTTCCAATTACACTGTCCTACTTTTGTCTCTTCAGTCGTGTTCAGCTTTTTCCTTCCACAGTGTCCTTGCACAGCCTAAATCATGTGCCTCATGCACAAAACCTCTGCCCCATCTGTCACCTTGCCCAGTTAAGCCTCATGTCTCCTCCAAGGCTCAGCTCAGCTCAGCCTCACCCACTGGCCTCCCTGGCAAGAAGGAATCTTTCTATTTTATGTTCTCATGACACATGCCTTTTCTTGCCACTTTCGCAGGTGCAATTTTCCATGCATTAACTTGCAATAATCTTTCATTACCCTTCTCCTCCCTAGTCTGAAGTTGTATGAGAATGGGGCCTATGTTAGAGAGATTCCATTTTTGCATCTGTCTTTGCTTTAAATTTTTAGTTTGGGCTCTTCATTGAATCCCCAGCATCTAGCACAGTCCCCAACATGGGACAGATGTACAGAGAATGGTTTTGGGGGTGAGGAAGAGAGTTAGAAAGAAAGGAACAAGGGAGAGAGAAAGGGAGAGAGAAAGGGAGGTAAGAAGGAAAGGAAAGAGGGAGGAAGGCCAGGAAGAATGCAGTCAGTCATGAAGAGAGCAGAAATAGAAAGCACAAACCCAGGGAAGAGAAATACGAGGCATCCCAGGCCTGAAGATTCAAGATATACCCAGAAGCACACCTTAAATGGGCAACAGCAAAAAGTGTGTGAAGGAAGGAACAGCTGTGGGGCAACTGTGTGCCCAGGGCCTAGAATGGAAGAGAAGGCCTTGGGAATTCTAGAAAGTTCACGCCCTTTTGAGAGGACCATTTTGAGATGGAATCAATGTGACCTGGGCTCCAGTGAGGCCTGGGGAATAAGAGCTTTCAGTGTAGACAGGAGCCAGTTGCCTGCAGTGCTCCATTGCAAAACTCCATGGATGTTCTCTGCTGACCCGAGAGAGCTTCAGATGCCAGGAAGTTGGCCTTGAATCCTGTATACTGCAGAATGTTACTGTATTCGGAAATAGGGTCTTTACACAGGTAATTAAAGTTAAGTGAGGCCAGGCATGGTGGCTCACGCCTGTGATCCCAGCACTTTGAGAGACCGAGGCAGGCAGATGGCTTACGCTCAGGAGTTCGAGACCAGCTTGGGACCTGGGCAACATGATGAAACCCAATCTCTACAAAAAAAAAAAAAAAATACAAAAATAATTAGCTGGGCATGGTGGCAGCTACTCGGGAGACTGAGGTAGGAGGATGGCTTTAGCCTGGGAGGCAGAGGTTGCAGGGAGCCAAGATCATGCCACTGCATTCCAGCCTGGATAACAGAGCCAGACCCTGTCTCAAAAAAAGAATAAGAAAATATATATAAACTTAAATGAAGTCATTGGGGTAGGTCCTGGTTCAATATGATCGGTTTTCTTATAAGAAGAGGAAAATAGGGCATAGACGTACAAAGAAGGAAGACCATGTGAAGACACAGTGAAGAGACAGCCATCCGCAAGCCAACAGGAGAGGCCTTAGAAGAAACCAACCCTGCCAACACCTTTATCTCAGACTTGTAGCCTCCAGAATGGTGAGAAAATAAATGTCTGTTGTTAAAGTCACTCCGTTTGTGCAACTTTTTTACAAAAGCCTGAGCAAACTAATGCAAATCCCACTCCACTCAATATGACCAAGTGCTCATATTGAGACTATTCTAGAGGAAGGCCTGAGAAAGACAAAGGAACGGTTATTGGAGAAGGTGTCCATGCGCTTGAGCCTGTCACTCCTCTGGACTCTGTAAAGGGGACAACAACAACAACAAAAAAGGAGATGATGTGGTATGCAGGATATGAGCGCATGCTTTGGAATCAGAACTAGCTGAGTCCCAGCTCTGCACTTACTTGTTGTATGACTTTAGACAAGTTACCTAATCTCTCCAGAACTCAGGTTCCTCCTCTGTACAATGAGGTCAATGACAAAACCCACATAGGACTATGGTGAGAATTCAGACAGGGGAATGAACAGAAATCCTTTAGCCCGACACTGATTGCATTAGCTGCTGGTGGTATTACCATCATTGTGGATGTTGTGGGTTTTTTCTGGTGCTAAAACAGTTTATTTTATATTTTGAGGAAAAGAAGGAGGGAAGAGAGAGAGAGAAATCTAGTTTATATTTTTACAGAAAATGAGCCCCCGCCTTGTAGGACTCCTACTACTGCTCACTTGGCCACAGCTCTGTGCCCCCGGGGACTCATTTGGCTCCTTTGAGTCTTGCTGTCCTATATGCACACTAAGAGAAGGAATCAGGGCAGGTGTGGTGGCTCACGACTGTAATCCCAGCACTTTGGGAGGCTGAGGGCAGATCACCTGAGGTCAAGAGTTCAAGACCAGCCTGGCCAACATGGTGAAACCCCGTCTCCACAAAAATACAAAAATTAGCCAGGCATGATGGTGGGTGTCTGTTATCCCAGTTACTTGGCAGGTTGAGGCGGGAGAATCGCTTGAACCTGGGAGGCGAAGGTTGCAGTGAGCCGAGACTGCACCATTGCACTGCAGCCTAAGGGACAGAGCGAGACTCCATCTAAAAAAGAAAAAAAAAAAAGAGAGAGAGAGAGAAGGAATCACCACTGTGTTCAACCCCCAAACTCCGCAACTTCAATTTGAGTCCTGATCTAATCGGGAGAGACCGAAACCGCATCCTTCGCTGACCTCCTGGCAAGGTGAGCCAAGACCTTCCCTCTAAGCAACAACACGTTCTCTCCCCCAGTTGCCCCAGTCCCGGATCAGAGCCTTCCCTCAGCAAATCATGGTAATAAATATGGTCTGAAGCGACTCCAGCTCTTACAGCCTTAATAAATGGGTTGCCATAGTGGCAAATTCAGGCACGGAGAGCATCTTTTCAATAAAGGCTGAGAGGGTTATTAATAACATTAATGTAGTGCCTCGTGGAGTCACAGCCTCACAGAGAGGGCCTCTCGCCCTCCTCCCCCAGCCCATCTCTCCCAGGACTGGCCAGCAAAGCTGCCTGGTTGTGACCACTATGGGGTTGTGACCTGTGAGAGTCAGAAATCCCACAGCTGGAGCGAGGTGGCCGGGGACAGGGGCAGTGAGGCCCTTGGCAGGAGTTCACGAGGAGTGTGCTTCCTCATTTAGCCAGCAAATGACCTTCCCAGCACCGGCTCTTTACAGGCTATGGAGGGTAGAGTAGCATAGCATGGAGGGTGAAAGGGCACTCTTTCAAGATGAGTAGACCTGGGCTCAAATCCCAGCTGACTTCTCATCCATGCCCTCCCTGGAGGCATTGTTTAAAATTGAAAAGCCCCTGGCACTTCCTATCAGCTTATCCTGGTTACTTATTTCTCATAGCACATGTGGTCATCAGAGCAACTCACCAAATATTTCTAGCTCTTCACCTTCTAAACCCATGTCAAAGTTAGAACTCTTTCTGTTGGGTAAGGCCAAGAAATTCTGAGCAGAAATGACACATATCACTTCTAGGCCAGGCACCTAATTGCCCCTGAGACTCTTTCCAGAATCTTGCTTCGCCTTGCAAACATTCAAGATGGTGGGTGCCCCACTGGCCTGGTTCCCTGAGGGACCAAAAGGCTGTGCTCTTGGGCCCACCCAGAGGGGCATAAAGCATTGACAAGAAATAAACCCTGGTTGAAGCCAGGGGTCAAAAAATTTCTGGCTTTGAGAGCCACACAATTCCTGCTGCAGCTACTTAACTCTCCTGTAGCATGAAAATAGGCACAGAAGCACATGGGATTGGCTATGTTCCACTAAAACTTGATTTACAGAAACAGGTAGTGGGCAGGATCTGACTTTGCTGACCCTTGCTTTAAGCCATGCCTGTCCTGACTGATAGGCCCTTATTCCCTTCTAACGTTCTATATTGTTGATTCATTTCATTCATTCATTGCCCACTCTCCTCAAGTACAATGTAAGCACGTTGAGGTCAGGGGCTTCCCTTAGCCCCAACTGTACAAAAGCGTCTGGAAGAGAGTGAATGCCCAATAAATTTTAACTAAACACTAAATCATTTGCTGTGGAACCATAAGTCAGTCATTTAACCTCCTTGAGCCCAGGTTTATTCAACTGTAAAAAGGAGGAGAATAAGAGATAGACCTCTCCAGGTCAATGAGGATGCTCTACGGATGATGCATGTTAAGTGCGTGACGTATAATGTGTTCCGTAACTGGTAGTTATTCTTTGCCATGTCTGGAGCAACAGCCCTGCTGAGTCCAGCTCTGCAACAGACTCTGCCTATCCACTTCAGTGTTCTCCTCTGTAAAATGGGAGCACAGCTGCCCAGAGTCAGTATTAATTAAGGTGGATGTGAAGCTGCATGGCTGTAAGATTACTCCCTGGGGCTGTACTTTAAATCAGGAATTGGCAACCACCCACCCACAGGCCAAATCTGCTGGCTGCCTGCTTTTGTAAATAAAGTTTTACTGGCACACAGGTACGCTCCTTTGCTTAGCTATTGTCTAAGGCTGCTTTTACATGAGACTTGAATAGCTCCAACAGAGACTGCAGGGTCCTCGAAGCCTAAAATATTTACTGTCTGGCCATTTGTAGAAAACATTGCCAACCTCTGCTCCAAACGACTAAGGAATCAAAAAGGGCAAGGTTAAGTGGTCGCTCTCACCCATGCTTATGTTTATACAGCTGGTTTGCAGGATCCGTGTGCAGTGGCTGACGGTTTTGTCTGTCCTATTTTATCTTGTAAAACTAAGCCCAGTGCTACCACCTGAAGAAAGTTTCTTATGTTTGGTACTATTGCACAATAAACTATCCTGCCCATCTGTGTCCCATCAAAAATGGGACTGCAAGGCCATCTCTGTCACTCGTCCATCCATTTATTTAGTCCTTTGGCAAAAACATGTTCTGAGGGCAGGCGCAGTGGCTCACACCTATAATCCCAGCACTTTGGGAGTCCAAGGTGAGTGGATCACAAGGTCAGGAGTTCGAGACCAGCCTGGCCAACATGGTGAAATCCCATCTCTACTAAAAATATAAAAATTAGCCGAGCATGGTGGCGTGTGCCTCTAATCCCAGCTACTTGGGAGGCTGAGGCATGAGAATCACTTGAACCTGGAAGGCAAAGGTTGCAGTGAGATGAGATCATACCACTGCACTCCAACCTGGGCAATAGAGCAAGAATCAGTCTCAAAAAAAAAAAAAAAAAAAGTTCTGAGCAGCTAGTCTGCTACAATGAGCAAGATTAATTCCCTACCCTAGTGGAAATCTAGTCTAATAGACAAAAGAAGCATAGGATTTAAAACCAAGGATCGTGCTATGAAGAAGAACAGGATGCCCTGGGAGCAGTAATTGGACTGTTGTTTCATGCTTATTTGACGTATTTCTAAAAATGTCAACAGGGAGAGATCAAGGACAGACCCTAATGACACCTCAATAAAAGATTCCCTCATGGCTGATACAAACTATGGGTTCACTGATTTATTGATCATTCAAGGAGAAAAAAAAAAAAAAAGCAGGATGGATGGCAAGTAACATCCATTGAGCCTCTATCATGTGGCAGACCTTGAGCCAAGAAATTTCCCTTGATCATCTCAGCCAAGGGGAAAGGCAAGAGGAGCAAGACTTTTGTCCTGCCCCTGCCAAACACAAGAAAGTGGCTCAGAGAGGTTACACATCTCGTCTAACTGCAGAGAGAGGTCCAGGTTTCCAATCCAGAGTTTCTCATTTTTCTGTGCACTCTTATCATGTTGCCTCCCACTCCACCTAACACCAAAATCAAGTTATTCATAGGCCCTTATATCCACTCTCTCCTCGAGGATACTGAGGATGTGGCTCAGTACAACCTTCATTCATTCACTCACCCATTCATTCATTATACAAACATGTGAAGTGGTTCCTCGGTGGCAGTAGCAATGACGGATGTGAGTCTTGCCTTCACAGGGCTCGTAGTATGTGGCACTTAGTAGGTGTTCAACAAATACATGTTGAACGAACTACATAATTTCCCAAATGCCCTGCTGGACTTTAGATTCACTCTGGCCATACCATATGCCTGTCGAGGTGGTACTTCGTGGAAGAAGGCCTTTAGAAGCAACCAGCAGTCAAGGAGACAGTCTCCTCCCCATCGCACACCAGCTGTGTGATATCAGACAGGTCCCTTCAGCTCTCTGAACTTGAACTTTTCACCTCTGTAACTGGCACCATATTAACAACCCACACAGACGGCACAGGAATGGCATGGGATAGTATCATGTATATAGTTCCTAGCATTGGGCCTGTCACTTAGAAAGTGCTGAGGTAATAGCCGGTAATAGCAGTAATTAATATTTATTCGAATCCCTATTCAACTCAGTGCCACACAGGGTTCTCGGCACTTGACATATATCAGCTTATCCCACCCTCACAACCAGCCTGTGAGGAAGGAACCAAGATCACTCCAGGTTGCAACTGAAGAAACTGGCAGAGAAAGTGAATGATTTGCCCTAAGTCTTACAACTACTGAGAGAGAAGTCAGCCAATAGGTGCCCAATAAATCTTGGCATGCTCCCTCACCCCTTTCCCATATCTGCTGAAGAAGAAAAGCCCCCTCAACTGACACATTTGCTGGTTCCAACGGTCTCCACTTCCTTCCCAGCTTTTCTTTAACAGTCCCTCTAGAGCTTCACCACCTGAACTCTGCATCCAGCTCACTCACAGCTCCAGGGGTTTCAGAGTGGGCTCCCTGGACCCTGAGGTCCTGCCCAGGTGCCTCTCAGGACATGCTAGAGCCACAGAGGAGGTGGTGAGAGGGACCCAGCTGTTCATTTCCACTCCACTCCAAGCAGCCCTACTTTTTCTGTCTTTCACGGGCCATAGCTTAAGGAAACTTTCAGGATACCAACCTTCATTTCCCAGGGTTTAAGGTCTCCATGATTCTGTAAAAGTCACTGGCACAGCCTCAGGCATTTTTCCTACAATTCACTCAGTAACTGGAATGTGACTTGTTAAGATCTAGAGCCGTTGGGAACATTTAGGCTACCCTCTCCTGGTGACCTCTACCATCAAGGAATTCAGTCCCCTTTAACTCTGCCATGAGAGCAAGGAGTGAGCACCCCGTGATAGGAAGGACCATGAGAGAAAGTGCTAATTCTGGGGCCTCCAACACTGTGTGACATTGGACAAGTTGTTTAACCTCACTGTACCTCAGTTTCCCCATTTGCAAACTGCAGGCAATAGCACCAACCTATAAAACTACTCTAATAGAAAGAGCACCTAGCACTATGACTGGTGTGTAAAGGAAGCGGTGGTGGTGGCAGTTAAAGCTCCTGCCTATTAAAATGTTACCTCCAGTGGCACATATAACAGTATTAGAAACAAAAATGATAACAATAATAGCTAACATTGAGTGAGTGTTCACTCAGCCACATACTATGCTAAGTAAGTTTTTTGCATGCTACTTCCTCTTTTTCTCTTCATGGTTGGCAACCCTTTGGAGTAGCCACAATTGTAGTTCTACAGAAAACTGCGGCACAGAGAGGCCAAGCAATATGTCCAAGATCACACAGTCAATAGGTCACAAAGCTGGTCTGCAAACCCAGGCCTCTCCTACTCCACAACTAAAGGGCTCACCCACCACTTTACACCACCTCATGGACCTGCACCCTCCCAGAACCCTCTCAGTCCCACTCTCCTGGGTACCCAGCCCTCCTTGAGCCCCCAGGATGCTTCCTGTCCAGCGTGACACCATTTGACCTCCTCCCTCGGCTTCTTGATCCAGTGCCCGAGAAGTGACCCACTCCGTGCCGAGCCCCCACAAAGCCCTCAGCCTGACCCCCGCGTAATGAAGGGAATTAATATAGCCAAGCCTCCAGCCCAGCTGAGCGGCTTCCCAGCAGCCCTGGCCAGTCCTCTAATTGATTAGGCCATAAAGCCTGGGCACTAAATTGAAAGGAGCTGCACTAATTCTCTTTTATGTTAAATTTCTGTCTTTCCCCTTTATCGAATCCCCCGTCCAATGTCCCTTTCCCTCCCCATCGTGGGCTTGCTGTGGGCCTGTTTTTTCCGTGCACAGATTAAGTACCTAATCAAAATCTTGTCTCCCCTAATGGCATAAAATTGAAAGATAGATATTGCACTTTACACAGCTGATTAAACACTCGAATGTGGCTAAATGCTTAAAGGGCTTGTTACATTAACTAACTCTGTCATCTGCCCACAGTCTTATAATTGCGTGTGCTCGCGCTGCTTCAGGGAGACACAGCAGGATGACTTTTCATCCACCTCCTCTTTGGTGGCCCCCCAGGCCCCTCTCCCAGGGGCCTCCTCCACATAGATGAACCAGAGTACAGGGAGTCAGTGCCCAGGAGTGGCCCCAGTGCTCTTCTTGGTCTTGGGAGCAGGGACAGTGTAGTCAGAGTCCCCCTCCAGCCCAGGCACCAAGTGTCCTCCCCTTCTATTGACTTCCACCTCAGTGAACCAGGGCAGCAGACTCTTCCCACCCCTCACCCCCTAAAGCCTCTCCAGTGCCTCGCTTCTTGCTTTCAAGAGTATAAACATACCCCTAGCCCACTCCCAGAGGGAGAGACATTGAGTGCCTGTGGCAGCAGTGACCTATCATCTGTTGTGCTTCAACTTTGACCCTTGGCATTCCTCTCCCCTCACCCCCAGGTGCTCAAACTCACCTCTGAAATTAAGGAAGGTTGATAGCTATGACAATGAAATATGGCAGGAGCTGAGCAGGCTCTTCAACACCCACCCTGTTCCTGGACACTCCTGACACTCTCTCTCTTTGTCTTCATTCAGCACAGGGCACGGCAGAGCCTCAGCCACATGGGTGGCAGGAGACGAGACACACACAGGTAATTAATCACCTAAGTTCCCACAGCAAGCTAGCGCAGGGCTGGGTCTTGAACCTTGACATCCTGACCACTGCAGCTCAGGACAGGGGATAAACAGCAGGGGTGTGGAGTGAGCTCACTGCTCAGGCCAGTGGGATTCAGCCTCTTCTGCCACATCTTCCAGCCCAGGGAAAAGGTGATTTTCACAAAGGAGGAGTACATGGAAATTTCCTACTGTGACAGTCAAAGAAGAGTGTGGACTCTGGAGCTGGATCAGATGCTGGTTCAACCCCTGCTCCAGCTATTCGTTTTCTTAGTGACTTTGGGCAAATTTCTTAATCCTTCCACATTTCCGCTCCTTCTAGGTAAAACAGGGACTCCAACAAATTTTTAATGAACATAATCTGTATGCCCAAGTTCAGAGCTATGCATGGGCATCTCACAGCAAAAACATAGGCCATGCCTCTCTCCATGGAGCTTACAACATGTGTGTGAATTGTCAAATCATTGAATCAATAAAATAATTACCAATTGTGATAAATGCCAGGCACGCCCCCCGTAGACAAAAACTAATAACAGCAACAGCAACCCCAAAGGGCTATTACTGAATAAAAGCTTGTAGTGGCTGCTTTAGACAGGGTGACCACGGGAACTTTCTCAAGCAGGCAACATCAAGCTGAGACCTCAAGGTTCAGAGAGAGCCAGTTACGTAGACATAAGGACGAAGAGTGTTTCAGGCAGAGGGACAGAAAGTGCAAAGACTCCGAGACAGGACGGGGGGTTGTCCCAGGCCAGTGTGGCTAGAGAGTAGTGAGCCAGAAAAGAGTAGTTTTCTGTCTTGCCTCTGTGTCCTCCCAGTTGTGTCCCCCTGGGCATTTGTCACCAGAGCTTCAGTTTTCCCAACCACAAAATGGGAAACACACAGTACAAGACTACGGTGAAAATCCAGTGAGAAAATGTCTGTCCTGTACCTGCCTCAGCAAAGACTGGGTGCCCAAGGCATTCAGGCCAGAAGCTCAGCCCTGGGAGGGTCTTGAACTCATTCAAACCTGCTCCCGTTCAGAAAGGAAGGAAGAGTGCACCTTTCTCCTCTTTCTCTACGTCTGTCTCTGTCTCTGTCCTTTGATCTCCACTTTTCTCTGCAGTCAGCTTTATCTCCTCTTCGGAGGGGTTTCTTTCATTGTATGTTTTTGCCTACTCATCCCCACCTGTAACCCAATAATTCAAATAAATCAGGTTGTCAAGACACCAACTCCAGCCCCAACTATACATGAACTTTTAGCTCAAATGCCGTCTACCAACTCCTGTTTCTATGTCTCCAAATTATATTCTTAAGAGAGAATGTGATTGTTCTCCTTGTCTGACAACAGCCAAGTGACTTTGTACAAATTTCTTAATCTTTCCACACTTCCATTTCTTCTAGGTAAAATGAGGACTCCAGCACACATCCAACAAATATTTATTTAATGAACATAGTCTGTATGCCAAGTTCTGAGCTATGCATAGGCATCTCACAGCAATGAGAGATGTCTGACAACAGACCAGCAGATGCCCCTTGGTCCAGTGGCTATGGCCAGCAGACAGGGCAGTGGGGCAGATTCTCTGAGCAGTGCCTGCAGGATGCAGGCAGTCCAGGAAGCAGAAACAGTATACAGCTTGAGTAAAAGAAGCCATGGGCCTTTGATTCTAAGAAAAGTCACTCTAGTCCCATAATGCACCGAGCCTCCCCGGGCAATCAGACCTCCTCCTGCCAGCCTGACCCGATGGCCATAAAATACATAGGTCCTCTTCCTTTATATAGTCAACCTCTTTGCAAGAGTAATACCTAGACCAGACCCTGCAGCCTTGGTGGATCTTAACCACCCACTCCCCACATCCTGTGGGAACTGCCTCCCTATGGCGGTAAGAACCACTTCCTTCTATCTGTGAGAACTTTCTTCCTACATCTGAAGGAACCACCTCCCTTGGTATCTTGGAACCATTTTCTTTCTCCCTCCTCCCTTTGAAAAAACCGCCTCCCTCCTCCTTCTGCATCTGGGAACCACCTCCTTCCTCCCTCTACCCTCAGGCTGTGAGAACCACCTGCCTTATCTGTGAGAAGTGCCTGTCTCCTCCCTCTGTCTGTAGAAACCACCTCCCTTGGTCTCTGGGAACCGTTTTCTTCCTCCCTCTTCCCTCAGTCCATGGGAACCACCTCTTTTCTCCTTCCGTCTGGGAGAAAAGCTGCCCTCAGTCTATGGAAACTGCCTCTCTCAGTCCACAAGAACCACCATCCTCCATTTGTGAGAACTGCTGTCCTTCCTCTGGGAGAACCACTCCTTCATCCTCCTTCTTTTCCTCCCATTATATGCTAGAACCTTCTCTCCCTTCGTCCCCCACCCTCATCCGTGAGAACCTTCTGTCCCCCATCCCCAGCTGTCCCTCCTCACTGCAGCCTCTGCAGAAAGCCTTCATCTCCCCCACAGTCCTCCTTTATACAGCTCAATTGAGGGGATTATGGACTCCTCACTAAGTGCCTCACATTGAAGATTCATGAAGGCACAACATATATTTTAATAAGGCAGTTTGTACAATACAGAACTCAATCCTATCCAATGCACATCACTGAGAACTGCGGCCAGAGCCCTGCTGGGAGCTGAGGGCACCATGAAAAAGAACGCAGAAATTTCAGGCACCTCATGTCTGCAGGGGCCCTGGACTCTGCTCACCCCACCCAATCTTCCTGATGAAGCCCAAAGCAGCTTGCCCACCCTGAGAGTGGATGGCTCTGTATGAGCAGAAACACACACACTCACATGTGTACATGCATGCACTCACTCACATACACCTGCATGGGCACCGCCATACACGCACTTACATTCACACAAGTATGCACACATACACACACAAAATTGCATGCACTCACATATGCACACTCATGCATATGCACTGATGCACATGCACACACTCACAGTCACACACTCCGTAAAACAACACTGAGTCTCACACACCAGACTCACAAGAACAGTGACAGTAATCACTACAATGAACTGAACGATTACTGGGTGGCCATCCCTCTACATGCATTATTTCATTTGTGGTCATGATAAAGGGTCCTTGTGTCCATTGTCCACTGAGGAAAATGACCCACAAAGTGGTTAAGTTGCTTGCACAAGGTCACACAGGCAGTAGTGGCTGAGGCAGGATGTGAACCCAGGTCCATTCAAACTCCAAAGTCCACACTCTCAACCACTCAAAACACTGCCTTTGCACAGAGCCACCTCTAATCCTTTCTGGAAGCACAGAAGGAGTCAGGGGAGGGGATAAATAAATCTGCCTGAGACATCTACGAAGTTCCAGTAACACCCTTACATGTGGATACATACTCCTTGACACATCCTTCTTCATGTACTTAGCTCTATCCACTTGCACAGGCCCAAGAACTCACACATGCACACTCACAAACACACACATCCATGCACATTCACTCAGGCACACAGATAGGATGTCCAACCATCCACATTTTCCCTGGAATGAGAGGTTTCCTGGAACAAACTTTCAGTGTCAAAACCTGGGTAGTTCTGGACAAACTGGGATGAATTGGTCACCCTACATAATACAGCCACTCCTATGTACCACACCCACACCCCTCAATGTGCTCAGTCACACTCTCAAGGCTCAGGGTCTGGTGAGTTCAGCAGGGTTTGAAGTTGTTAAGGAACTGCATTTTTAGGACCCTAACTACAGTGTCAAGATTGCATTGAGTTCTAGGCACCTAATTAGTTCATCCAGTTTGCCCTTCTTCTCTCCTGCCCTGGCCCATTTTACCTTCCCCCAGGAACTGAGGAAGCTTGGGGTAAATCAGGGCCACAGGGCCCCGCATTTCAGGCAAGCAGGAATCTTCCACATCCAGATATTTCTCAGGCAGGTCCTGGACCCATCCTCCATCTCTCCTCACCCTAGGGTTCACAAACAGTGAGAAGGGAGGGAGCCCTTGCTCTCCAGGACCTCCATGGAGCTTGGCAGATCTGGATTTCAGTCCCAGCATAGCCTCTAGCTGGCAGCATGACTGAGGAAAGCTATTTAATCTCCCAGAGCCATCCCCATGACAGGAAACTGCAACCCAAGCCTCAATACCTTTTCCTCTCACATCCCATCTCCAACATATCTGGAATCCCGCCTTCACTCACCACCTCCCCTACTATCACCCCAGTTCAAGCTCCCATCATCTCTCACCTGAACTACTGCAGTGGACTTCCAATAGAGGCCTTCTCTTTGATGTTTGTCATCTACAAACTGTTTTCAACTAAGCAGACAGATAGTCTATTTTTAACACCTTTATTAGGGTATAACTCATATGCAGTCAACCACACATATTTAAAGTATGCAATTTGGTATGTATACACTCATGAAACCACAATCAAGATAGTGAACATATCCATCATCCCAACAATTTCCCTGTGGCCTTTTATAATCCTCCTTTCTCTCCCTCCCCATCCTAGACAATCACTGATTTGCTTTCTAACACTATAGACTAGTTTGCACTTTCTAAAGTTTTATATAAATGAACCCATACAGTAGGTATTGTTTTGTCTGACTTCTTTCACCCAGTATGATTATTTTAAAATTTATCCATGTTACAAGTATCAATAATTCCTTTTTATTGTTGAGTAGTATTTCATTTTATGACTAGAGTCATAATTTATCCATTCACCTATTGCTACACATTTGGACTATTTCCAATTTGAGGCTACTGTGAATAAGGCTACTATGAACATTTGTGTGCAAGTCTTTGTGTAGACACGTCTTCCCTTTTTCTTAGTCAAATACCCAGGAATGCAATAGCTAAGTTATAAAGTAGATACATCCTTAACATTTTAAGAAACTGCCAAACTGCTTTTAAAGTGATTGTACCATTTTCACTAACATCTGCAATATATGGGGTTTTTTTTTTTCCTTCACATCCTCACCAACACTTGGTGTGATCAGTCTTTTTAATTTTCAACAATCTACCTGGTGTGTAGTGATCGCCCTTTATGGCTTTAATTTCCACTTCCCTAATGGCTCATGATGTTGAACATCTTTTCATGTACCTATATCACCATTTATTTATCTTTTTTGATAAAGTCTCTGTTTAAATATTTTGTTCACTTTTTGTTGGGTATTTGTATTCTTAAAATTTTAAGAGCTCTTTAAATATTCTGGATGTAAGTCCTTTAGCAGATATTTGTTTTACAAAGCTTTCCTCTGAGCCTGTGGCTTATCTTTTTGTTCTCTTGACAGTATCTTCTGAAGACCAAATGTTTTTAATGTTGATGAAAGGCAGTTGGTCTATGTCTTCTTTGACTTATGCTTTTGGTGTCTTATCTAAGAAGTCTTTGCCTAACCCAAAGTCACAAAGATTCTCTGCTGTCTCTTCCAGAAGTTTTATAGTTTTATGTTTTATATTTGGATTTATATTTATATGTATATATTTATAGTTTATAGTTTATGTTTTATATTTGGATCCATGATTCATCTTTTAAAAATTTTATATATGGTAGAAGGTACAATCAAAGTTTAGATATTTTTGCATATGGATATCCAAATGCTTCAAGCACTATTTGTTTAAAAGGCTACCCTGTCCTCATTGAATTGCCTTTGCACGTAATTGAAAATCAGCTGCCCCTATATATGTGGAATTCTATTCTGTTACATATTTCTGGACTCTCTTAATTCTGTTACCTTCATCCATTTGTCTATTTTGATGACAAAACTTAGTTTGATTAATGTAACTTTATAATAAATCTTGAAATCAGGGAGCATAAGACTTCAAGTTTTTTTCTTCTTTTCACAGTTATTTTGAATATACCAGGTTCTTAGCATTTCCAAATGAATTTTAGAATTAGTGTGTCCATTTGCTTGGAATTATATTAAATTCATATGCCATTTCAGAGAGAACTGACTTCTTAACAATACTGACTCTGACCCATGAGCAAGATATAGCACTCTATTTAGGTTGCCTTTTATTTTGCTCAGTGATATTTCGTAGTTTCCAGGGTATAGATGGTTCATGTCTTTTGTTAGACTTATCCATAAACATTTTATAATATTATTCTCTAGTATATGGTGTTGCTTTTTAATTCCAATATGCAATTATTCATTACTAATATATAGAAATAATTGATTTTCATATATGAATCTTGTCTCTTGCAACCTTACTAAACTCACTTGTTAGTTCTAACGGCGTTTTTGTAATCTCCATGGGATTTTCTACAGAGACAATCATGTCATCTGTGAGTAAAGATAGTTTTACTTTCTCCTCCTCAATCCAGATGCCTTTTATTCCTTCTTGCTTAGTTTAACTGGCTAGAACACCCAGAACAACACTGAATAGAAGTGATAAGACCAGACATCATGTGGGAAATATTCAAGTCTCTTTGATGTTCTGTAAGAGTTTGTGTATGTTTGGTATTATGTCTTCCGTAAATGTTTGATAAAATTTACCGGTGAAACCATGGGCCTGAAGTTTTCTTTGTGGGAAAGTTTTTAACTGCAAATTCAATCGCTTTAATACACACAGGTCTATACAGATTTCATTGATTTTTCTCTTTTTCTGGTTTTCTATTTCATTGATTTCACTCTAAATTTTTTTTTCTTTTTTTGAGACGGAGTCTCATTCTGTCACCCAGGCTGGACTGCAATGGTGCAATCTTAGCTCATTGCAACTTCCACCTCCCAAATTCAAGCAATTCTCCTGCCTCAGTGTCCCAAGTAGCTGGGATTACAGGTGCCCGCCCCATGCCTGGCTAATTTTTGTATTTTTAGTAGAGACGGGGTTTCACCATGTTGGCCAGGCTTGTCTCTAACTCCTGACCTCAGGTTATCTGCCTGCCTTGGCCTCCCAAAGTGCTGGGATTACAGGCATGAGCCACCATGCATGGCCTTCACTCTGAATTTTATTATTCCCTTTTATCTGTTTACTTTGGGTTAAATTTGCTCCTTCTTTTCTAATTTTTAAGGTGGAAACTGAAGTCATTGATTTGAAAGGTTTCTTGTTTTGCAACACAGGCATGTAGCACTATCAATTTCCCTGTAAGTATTGCTTTAGGTTTATCACATAAATTCCACATTTTTTTGTTAAAAGTATTTTTTACTTCCTGCTTTTGCCCATGGCTAATTTAGAAGTGTGGTATTTCATTTCCAAATATTTGAGGATTTTCCAGATATCTTTTTTCTTATTGATTTCTAATTTAATTCAATTGTAGTCAGAGAATATTCTATGTATGAGTTGAATCCTTTCAAATTTATCAAAACTAACAGATTTGTTTTATGGCCCAGAATATGGTCTATCTTGGTAAATGCTCCATGTGCACTTGAAAAGAGTGTGATTTCTGCTGTTGTTGGGTAGAGTGTTTTATAGATGTCAATTAGTTCAAGTTGGTTGATAGAGTTAACGTGGTAGTATCCCAAAATAGCAAGATCCTTAGTCCCTGAGTCACACGTGGAGGAAAGCTTTTCAGGAAAGCCACAGAACAGAAACACAGTCACCGGACTTCGAATAAATGGAAAACGAACATTTGTTGCATTGCACCATTGAGATCTAGGGTTTTAGTTTTTATTGCTCTAATACAGGACTTCACTCCTGAAAGGCATTTTTCTAATATCTCCCTTTCTTCGGTGGAAAACAATATGAAACACAAGAGGGGAGGAAAGTGTCTTTTCCCATTGTAATACTATAAAATTAGCAGTGGCCAGAATTAGACTGAAGATTGGGGTGGTAATTACCAGTCAAAAAATCTTAATCTTAATTTAAGTATCTATCTACTCTTCTCACAAAGACTTGTCTCTCATTCTCATTTTTTTTTTTTTTTTTTTTTGAGACGGAGTCTTGCTCTGTCACCCAGGCTGGAGTGCAGTGGCCGGATCTCAGCTCACTGCAAGCTCCGCCTCCCGGGTTTACGCCGTTCTCCTGCCTCAGCCTCCCGAGTAGCTGGGACTACAGGCGCCCGCCACCTCGCCCGGCTAGTTTTTTTGTATTTTTTAGTAGAGACGGGGTTTCACCGTGTTAGCCGGGATCGTCTCTCGATCTCCTGGCCTCGTGATCCGCCCGTCTCGGCCTCCCAAAGTGCTGGGATTACAGGCTTGAGCCACCGCGATCAGTAATTTGTTCGTGATGACAACATGAACAACACTTGGCTCAGGAAGGAGTCTGCAAACAGGGCATATGAATACCTTAAATCCTTCAGGGAAGACTTGTTAAAACATGTGTGTTGTCTGCTTTCACCTTCCTCTCTGAGTTTGTCTCGGAATGGAATTCCACTATGTCCCTATTTGTTGGATGGGTGGGTGGATGGGTGGATGGATGGACGGATGAGTTGGGTATGACTAGGTTATCAATGGGAATCTTCTTGAATACAAGTAGAATAGGAAAAGTTCCCATTAAGCCCCTGGATATAGGGTAAAACTTTCTTGCCATCCCTATCTGAAGTTAAAGAAGGAATGGAAAATTCCTTTGTTCCCAGAATAAGGAGGCAGGGTAAACAGTGGCAATGTTTAGGGTGCCATCGAAGAATATTTTTACCGAATCAGGACTTCAGCCCTCTGTAATAAGAGAGATCAAATTTGTTCCAGTTCCCATTGATTTATAAGACAAGAGTATTTAATCCCCTGACTGGTTGATCTATATAAATGGGGTCACCAGCAGACTAATGTCCAAAGCTGCGATGGTGAGCTCAAGTTTTTAAAAACCCTGTCCTCACACTCCAGAATCCTCTCTAAGTCATGGTTCCTGCTCAGTGCTCAACTAAGAGAGGCTCCTTGTTAAATCCTTGGGACAGAAACTTGTCTCCTGTAATATGGTGGACTAGGTATTGGAATTAGCCTCCCTGCTGAAAATAACTTTTAAAAAAATTGGTCAAATGTATTTTGTAAATCTTCCTAAAATCATGAAAGAGCTGAAAGGAAATATCAGTCCAAAGTAGAAGTAAAGGCTGAACCCCAGAGAGATATGGAATGCCGAAGAGACTTTTGTCCAGACAATATTTGCCAAATCTGGACAATTTGAGCTTCAGTGTTCACAACCTCATGGAATGTGGGAAACAGAAGACAATGTCGAAGTCAACTCAAGGTTGAGAGTTTATTAGAAGACTCTCTTCAATCTCACCAAGATCCCCAAAGGTCTATGCTCTATATTGAAGGCGTGAAGTAAACTCTTCTGCCCACCCCCACCATCCCCAGAAGATCTGAATTAACAGTTGCTCAGCGCTGAGCATATCAGAAGTAGGGGGGAAGTCCTAGAAAAGTAGTAACCACAAGCCAATCCTCCAGTGAGCATGCAACTCAAAGTAAATCTCCCAGTGGTCCAAAATAAATACACTTTTTGTGCTCAGTGATCCACATTTGTAGTGGCCCCAGACACCTGTCAGTAATTCCCTGGAGGGATGCGCATACAGCCCAAGCTGCAAAGAGTCTCTAAAAATAATTTTCCAATAGAATTCTGAGGACAACACTTGGACTCCTCATATGCTAGTCCAGACACCCCCACTAACTCCAGATAATCTGAAATGTGTCCCTCCTACCCCTTGGCCAGTGTGGAGGTGACAGAGCTAGCCTGGGCCTGGACTCTAGCATGTCTTCGATTCATGAAGAAGAGGTTTGATAGAAAGTTATGGTGACAGCAAGATTCAGGGGGAAGATGATTAAAACCACCCAAGACAGCACCATTCTGAATCTCCCTCAAGTATTTCTAAGCACCAATTACTTAAATGCAATTGACTTGCTGATTACAAATCATTGTTATCTATTGATTAGAATAATAAGCAAATCTTAGCCTAATTCCAGTTACTATATATACTCAAAGACAAGAAAACCACATCCATGAGAATATAACCAATAATTATGTCTTTGGACTAACTCAGACCTTTTGATGCAGATGTGTCGTGTGCACATGTGTGCTAGAATGTGCACCAGGTTTTACACCATTTACAATACACATTTGTTCCAGCTTAAGGAAACCCTTTAGGTTTGCTTTTAAGCAAATCTGAAGACTAAGATATGGGTGCAAGTTATTTCTTTGGGAGGTGCTTTCAGAAAGTAGTGTGAGGGTTTGGAAATTGAGAAGGGAATAAAGGCAACTTGTTAAGAGGTTAAAGAGCAGTGTACCTCCATCCCAAAGGGCTCCTCTGTGAGACTCCTGTGAGCACACCTCAGAGTTGTGCTTTGGAAGGGTGAAAAGCTGGGGTACTTACCCACCAACTCCCAACCCTCACTGGTTGATGGCTGATCCTGGGATTGTTATCCCACCCTTCTGACCAGTTCTACTTGCAAGTTGAACCACTCCCTTGGGCTGTGCATGCACTGAGGCAAGAGAAACAGAAAGCCATTGGCATTTATGGAACTGTCTGCAGGCACCTGCTGGTGTAGGCAGAGGGGATAGAGATAGGCCGCCAACCATATCTGCACAAGGCTTATTCACTGAAGTAAATGGTCTACCTGGGAACATGCTCCAACATGAGCCCATCTGACTCTGACATTAACCAAATGAGAAACTAATGTGATGTGCACTAGTCACTCATTTGCTCACTCAACCAAAATTTACTGTACAACCCTGTGTTGTCATTCTTGCATTGCTTTAAAAAAAATTTGACACTTGATACTGAGTAATTTATGAAGAAAAGAGGTTTAACCGGCTCACGGTTCTGCAGGCTGCACAGGAAGCATGGCACCAGCATTTACCTGGCTTCTGGTGAAGCCTCGGGGAACTTTCACTTATGACAGAAGACAGATGAGGGGCAGGTGACTCACATGGTGAAAACAGGAGCAACAGAGATCAAGGGGAGGTGCCATACGCTTTAAACAACCAGATCACTTATCAGGAACAGCACTAAGCCATGAGACATCCGCCCGCATGACCCAAACACCCCCGACCAGACCTCACCTCCTACACTGAGGATTACATCTCAACATGAGATTTGGAGGGGACAAACATCCAAACTATATCAATCCCCTGTGCCCAGGAACTCTGCAGGGCACGGAGAGTGGAGTTGGGATTGAATATGTGTGGCCTCTGGACTCAGATTTTGTTTTCAATCGAGTGGGTGAGTGTTTCTCAGGCTCCCACACCTTTATTTCATGCCATGAATGTTGAGGCTAGATGGTATCGTGGATAAAATCCTGGGCCCTGGAATTGAGGGGAGTGTGTTTCTGAGTGACTTGGGGCAATTCACGGACCTCCCAGAGATTGTGTTTCTGTATAAAATAGAGATACAATAATAGTTGGGAAGATTAAAGATGGCAATCTGTGTAAAGTGCATGACACGCCACCTGCCGCTCTGGTACTAGATCTGCTGACGAGGAGGCAGAAGAGGAAGAGCCGGTACCTGCCTTTGGGAAGCTCAGAGGCTAGACGGAGAGATAGGCATAGGAATCATAAAACAGATAATCATAAAACAACAGAGATATGGAGGGATGCAGGTGCCACTGCTACATTCAAACCACCTCAAAACGTCCCAGCAGAAAGCAGCTCATGGCATCTGTGCATCAGAAATTCAGGTAGAAGCTCAACAGGAAAGGCTGGGAGGATGACAGTGACTCAATGGCTGGGGTAGGAGTCATTTAGAGCATGGATGGCAAACTACATTTTCTGAGCCGAATCCAGCCATCCCTATCTGTTTATATATTGTCTATAGCTATTTTTGCCCTACGACAGCAGAGTTAAATAGTTGCAACAGAAACTGTATGGCCTGCAAAGCCAAAAATATTTGCTATCCAGCCCTTTACAGAAATGTTTGCTGACCCTCATATGGAATTACTGCATTCATATGATTGGCAGTTGATGCTGACTGTCAGTTTGGACCCCAGCTGAACGGTCAGCTGGAACAGCACACGTTATTTCTCCATGTGGCCTCTCAAGATGAGTTAATTTGGGCTCACTCTCAGTATGGTGGCTGGTTCCTAGAGTAAGCATCCCAAGAGAGCAAGGCGGAAACTGGGTGGCATTTCAATGGCACAGCCTCCAAAGCCACACAGCATCAATCTGCACTAGTCTGTTAGCCAACGATTCACTAAGGCTCAAGAAGAGATGAACCTACCACTCACTGGAAAGTGACAAAGTCACATTGTAAAGAAGCTATGGAATGGGAAATATTATTGCTGCCCACTTTGGCAAATACAATATTCCATGCACAGGGGCTTTTTAAAAGTGGATTGAAGCAGAAAGGAGTTTGTTTTTCAGGGATGCTTCCTAGAAGAGTTAGAACTTCAGCTGAGGCTATCCAGGCAGAGCACCAGCCAGGCAAGAGCCTACTTCTGGTGATATTCAAACCTTCTCTATAGTAGTACAGATTCCAGACTCTGCCTGTGGGAGCAAGCCCCAAACACGGAGAAAGGAGCGGGTACAGATGGGGCTCTCCAATCCCAGAGGATCCCTGGGCCACTACATGAGACAACAACGAACCAGACCAGGGCAAATGCCAGCAATAGAGATGTAGACTGACATGAGCTGGGAAGAACAGTGGCATTGTGCCTGAAATGTTTAGCAAAATTCATATAATTACAATAGGAGTAACAACTAATATTGATTGAGCCCTTACCAGGGGCCAAGCACTGTGCTAAGTTCTTTTCATGCCGTTTCTTTTCACGCTCCCAAAAATCCAGTAATGATTTTTGGTTTCGTTTTTATTTTGTTTCCTGTTTTTCATTTTGTTTTGTTTAATGTTGAACAGATTTTTAAGACATTTATTTCAAGGCAAACATATCATAGGCCAAGACTCCAACTCCAGCCCTTTCCATACCTATAGATGAAGGGCCACCTGCTAACAGAAATCCCAGGACCACTCTGACAGTGCCGTAGTATATCTCCTTCTGAGGCTGTTAGACACAGCTCACAAAGCCAGGCATAGCCAGAGATAAAGAGTGTTGTTTTTCACGCCTGGGGAACTAAAGTGCTTGACTTACAGGCTAAGTTTTCCTTGTGGCAAATCTTCTGAAATACAGCCACAGCCTATTAACTGGTAGCACGTGGGGAGAACCAGGCAGAACAAGGAAGTCCGCCTCTCCTTGGCTGCAGAGAACAGAAGTGGGTGGAGTAAAGTGAAGAGTCAGGCATGGCCTGCTAGAGATGGACCCCCCCACCCCTGGCCAGGCCTCCTGCGGCCCTCGGAACCCTGAATGTTTGCTCTAAGCCCTCTGTATACAGCCCTCCTGCAAGCCCCAGCCTTAGGCAGTCAGTCCTGGAAAGCAAGGAGCACTTGGCTCCACTGTGGGCCTAGACTCTGGGGCTGCCTCACACCATTACTTAACTCCTTCAAGGAGGGAAGCCCTGTGGGCTGGGGAAGGCTGTCACCATGAAACTCCTTGAAACTCTCCATGCCTGGGACTGGGTCAGCCATGCTCCATCCTCCATCAAAGCTGGGTGAATGAGCAGATGAAAAAAGATTCCTTCACACCTGTTCTTGTCATGCTGTTCAGTTCATACTCAAAGCTTTGGCATGAAATGGGAAAGCTGTATAGCCGGGTTTCAGTGCTTACTACCGCCTTCCATCCTGGGGTACCTATGCCATCATCTCATTTCAGTGAAGGAGGGACCTTACGGAATCAAAGACTTGGTGTTCCCTTCAGTGGAGCCACTCAGCCTGTGGCCTGGATGTCAGCAGAGGCCCATCTGCAGCTGGACACCTGCCCACACCTGGCACTTGGAACACAGAATGCTCCGTTGAGTCAGGCTGGTCATTTGTAGCCAGTCAGAATCAAACCGAACATCCAGAATGCAAACCCCTGAGCCTGTTTGGCCGTATAATTAGTGATGCTTTTCTGAGAACTAAGCCTGAAGTGGGTCAGATTCCATCCAAGGTAACTCTGTGGACATCTCATCTGAAGCTTTTCCTATAAAAGAGATGTCAAGTGTTTCCTCCCACCCCATACCCGAGGCTTAGATAATATGCTCCATTCACAGGTCTGGCCCTGTGCGACCTCATCACCCCTCAGCCATTGCTGATTGGATCAGGTGTTGCAGGCTGGGCCAATCATATTCTCCATCCAGAATTGTGGGAACTGAGACACAAAAACTGAAGCATTTGGCTGTAGAACACCATAATCCTTTCCTTTGCCGGAGTTATCTCCATTTGTGATTATACACATACTTCTGTGATTATTTGATAAATTAATGAGTCATTGAATTAATAAATGAATGAATGAGAAGTTGAATAGCAAGGTCAGATGGAGGCAAGGATAGAATCAGCACAGAAAACTGAGAAAGAAGTCCAGAAGGTTGAGAATTTGGGAGGCTTGCAAAGGAATCAGATCTCTAGAAAGAGAGATGCAAGATAAGCCCACGTATGGCTCCTGCATATGATTTTTTCGAGAGACCCAGATGTCTTCAGTAAATCCTCTTTCTGTCTGGACTTATTTGAGTCACCTTCTATTCTCTGCAGCTAATGTTTCCTAGGTTTCTATACTCCAGACAGCTCTCTGCAAAACAAGTGAGAGAGACTCAGTCTTCCCCCAAGAAGATGCGTGGCCTCCATGAGTACACCACAGCTGAATCTACACTGACTCAATATCCAGGAGAAGAATGCAAATACAGCTACTGGGCCAACAGATTGGCCTTTTTTATTTTTTTATTTTTGAGATGGAGTCTTGCTCTGTCACCCAGGCTGAAATGCAGTGGCACAATCTCATCTCATTGCAACCTCCGCCTCCCAGGTTCAAGTGATTCTACTGCCTCAGTCTCCCGAGTAGCTGGGATTGCCGGCGCCGCCATCATGCCTGACTAATTTTTGTATTTTTGTAGAGACAGGGTTTCACCATGTTGGCCAGGCTGGTCTTGAACTCCTGACCTCAGGTGATCTGCTCGCTTCAGCCTTCCAAAGTGCTGGGATGACAGGCGTGAGCCACCTTGCCTGGCCCAGATTGGCCTTTAAAAACACAAATGTTGGAAAGCATCCTGGGGAAAGAATGAATGATTTGCATCACCACTGAACTCAGGCCTAAGTGAAAGACAGCCTGGCTTCTGCAGGGTGTCACGGATGTCCCAGTTCTCCAATATGAGAGGGAACTGCACCTTTCTTCGAGGCAATTCTGAAGGCTGGAGAGAAACGGTGGTACCAGAGGCTGCCCCTTGGATCTCATTAGCTAAGTGGACCTGATGACAGGTGTTGCTGGCACTCCTCAGGAGGAATTCAGGTTGCATCCTTCACTGCAGGAACAAGTCATTCACACCAGATCCATCTCCTTGCACCATCCTGCCACTCTCTGAGGGGGCCGCCGCCAAGTGAGGTAGGAATACGTTCACACTTGTGTTTGCAAACTGTCACCTTTATAAAACAGGCAGCGTTTTTCTATTACAATTAAAAACACTTATGTCAAGTTTTGCTTTTAATTAAATCCTGTGCCTTCAACTTGCTAAAGAGCAAGAGGGACAAGTGGCCTGTGTGGTGCCAGAGAAAAATGAGAAAGTCTTATAGGAGCTTCCAAGAAGACTGAAATTTGCTCTGAGAGCTGCTGACCCTAGTTAGAGGCAAAACTTAAAATTCTGTAGCCTTCACTCAGGGAGGTAGGTGAAAACACGGGAAATTTGGAAATCACTATGATTACCAGCCCTGCACTTTTTCCTGCCAGTAAAACTCCACCTTTCCTCATGAGGTGGAGATGCTTGGACCCCAGGATATCACTCCACTCTAATATGACTCGAAGGGATCTGCTAAAGGAAAGTTTCCTCTGACCTCATGAAAAAGAGGCAGTTGAAGAGAAACTGTCTGCTCCCACACTGGCTCCTGCTTCCTGCCCCTGACCATGGTGTAACGATGTGATGATTGAAGCTATGGCAGCTATTTTGTGACCATGAGGGCAATGCCAAGAGAATCACAGGGAGGCCAGCCCAGAGACATGACATTGTTGAACCGCTGAACAAGTACCAGCATCTTCATACCTCTAGACATATTGTTATGTGAGAAGAACACACCCACACCCTTGCTTATTTAAGACAACTTTGTTATATTTCCTATTACTTGTAGCTACAAACTTTTTTTTTTTTTTTTTTTTTTTTTTGAGATGGAGTCTTGCTCTGTTGCCAGGCTGGAGTGCAGTGACGTGATTTCTGCTCACTGCAACCTCCACCTCCTGGGTTCAAGTGACTCCCCTGCCTCAGCCTCCCGAGTAGTTGGGACTACAGGCGTGCACCACCACGCCTGGCTAATTTTTTGTATTTTAGTAAAGACAGGGTTTCACCATGTTGGCCAGGATGGTCTCTATCTCCTGACCTCTTGATCTGCCCACCTCGGCCTCCCAAAGTGCTGGGATTACAGGCATGAGCCACCGCTCCCGGCCGCTACAAACATTCTTAATTGATACAAGGCATGAATCAAGCAGCTGAGTCCATAAAAGGGAAAAGAAAAAGTAGCATTACCTCTGAACCTACTTCCAACTACACTAAGAAGAGACTATAAACCCCTTGCCTGATCCCCACGCTCCGTTCCATATCAGTCTTCTCTAGTCTTCTCTCGTTCTGTATTCCAGCCACAAGCAGCATTCTTTCCGTTTCTCCAGTGTGTCATACTACTTCTTGCCTCAGGGCCTTCACACAAACTGTGCCCTCCATCTGAAATGCTCACGCCCTACTCTGTGCCTGTCTGTCTTCTTCCCATACTCTCATCATTCAGGTCTCAGATCAAATGCTACCTCCTCCCAGAAGCTTTCCCCAAAAATCCATTCTAAAGCAGCCCTGATTCTCCACCTGGCACATATTTCTCTCTGGACTATATTTATATGTTGACTTCTTCACTTTCAGTCTTTCCAATCAACCCTGTGATCTGACAATAGCAGCCCTGTGGATTCATTTGCCATTATTTTCCCCATGTTTAGCACATGCCTGATGCATTTTAGTCCCTCACATGCTTGAATAAAGGAAGGAAATACTGTTAACTGTGCTAGTCACTCTCATTTGTTAGCACAGTACATTCTCTCCATCTGCCCAGGAGGTGAGAATGCTTGTCCCCATTTCAAAGATGGCAAAACCAAGGTCCAGAGAGCTTTAATAATGTATCCAAGATAACATAGCCAGTAAGTGATGGGTCATGATCCAAACACTGGTCTTCTGGTCCTGTGTACTCTCCTCTGCATCAGAATTGCTTCTGGCTGAGCTTTGTCAACTTTATCAGGGGATGATGGGGCAGCATTTCCAAACATGGTCTTGAGGAATCCTGGGCCTATTAGCAGCTTCACAGACAGAAAATAGGGTGCAAATCCTCCATGAGCTGCTGAATTCAAACATCAAGTCCAGCAATAATTATCACTTGAACCCAGGAGGTGGAGGTTGCAGTGAACTGAGGTCGCGCCACTGCACTCCAGCCTGGGCAACAGAGCAAGATTTTGTCTCAATAAATAAATAAATAAATAAATAACAAAAAAGAAGCAAACACATTTTATTTGGTGATGAAGAATCTTTCCAAAATGCCCAAATCTACTCGACAATTTACTACAGATGAACACTCTGGTGGGGTCTTCCTTTAAAGAATGAGGTTTGTATAAGGCCTCTGTAGCTGCTCTACCCTAGGCCCCAAGGATCTCTGACATGGCCTGTAGATGGTGAGGCAGAATAAATCAGAAAAAAAACTCTAATGTTTGGACTTGATACATGCCAATGCCAGAATATCTCACCATGGTGATTTTGCAATGCAAAGCTGCCATGAACTGTTGTACAGGTTTTGCACTGCACAAATCTAGGGGCTGACTGTCTATTATGCAAATGGAGCCCTCAGTGGTATACAGGGCAAACCTACCCAACCACACATAGCATCTCTGACCATTAAGACCTCTGATTAGTTTGTTGGTGTTTGGTTTTCGTTTAATACAGATTTCTGGGCCCCACACCCAGGTCTTAAGCTGAGAATTTTTACTCATATGATACACCAGGTATGTATGATACAGGTCATCTGCACACCACCCACTGAGAAACCCTCCTAGAAGTGGTTATGATTGGATTTTACAGTAACTCCAAGACAGGAACTGGTATCCCTAGTCTTCATTCCCTTGTCCAGAAAGAAAGAATGAAAAACATTTGCAGGAATTTAGAGTCCTAGTGAGCCGACTCTCTCAATGTGTTTCTGTTATGTCCTGGCAAAAAGCAGCAGCTAAATTCTGGATCCCAAAATAGGAAGTCAAGTAGGTTGCCTAAGTATGAAAGAAATTCTGTTGTCTAGAGAAAGGGGGTAGTCTTCGTTTCAGGGGAAACCCTGGAGTTGGCAAAACCCCTTCAAAATGATTCAGTGGGAAGGTGACTGCTAAGTAGAGGCCCATGCACCCCACTGCGCAGAGATGGCTGTTGTCTACAGTCACCAGGATTAACTGCTTGCTGCCTCAACTGCTCAATATGCTTCAGTTCAATCTGCTGGAGGATTTTTTTTCTCCCTCCCAGACATGTATCTTTGACTTCCTAATGGAGGCCAATTAGAACTAGGATTTGTTTCACAGTCATTTTGCTTAATGCATCCTTATCCATAGGAGGGGAGAAAGTGTGTTATCATGTTTATCCGTACAAGAAGGAAGGATGAACTCAAAGGGTGTCTCTCTAAATTTTCCAGCCGTCTGAATCACACATCCCTAACATACACAACATGTTTCCCTTCTGCATCTCTGTTTTCAACACTTCCTTAGAGGAGCATCCTCAGACCCCTCTCTGCTTCTTTAAATCTTTTTTCATCTTTTCCATGCCCCACACAATTGATACTTCACAATAAGACGTTCCCTGATGTATCCCAGTGAGAGTTAACTGCTCTATCCTCAGCTCTCCAATTACACAGTGCCCCTCGGTCTTATCCCAATCTGCCTTGGTGCATGGCTGGCCAGCTGTGTACACGCCTGTCTCTTTTGCTAGAGAATAAACTCTGTCTAGGTAGGGCTTGTGCCCAGGTGGGCACTGCAGAAATGTGTGCCAAAGGCAAGCATGCCACATATGACTAAATTCAACTTTTAGCAATGTGGCAATATGATAGGGTCTCATTAATTCATAGTAGTTTGAGGAGATCTCAATTAATGAGAAACTGGGGTAATTTAAAAGAGCAATAGCAGCTGGGCATGGTGGCTCACGCCTGTAATCCCAGCACTTTGGGAGGCCAAGGCGGGAGGATCATGAGGTCAGGAGATTGAGACCATCCTGGCTAACATGGTGAAACCCTGTCTCCACTAAAAATACAAAAACAAAATTAGCCAGGCACGGTGGTGGGTACCTGTAGTCCCAGCAACTCAGGAGGCTGAGGAGGGAGAATGGCATGAACCCAGGAGGCAGAGCTTGCAGTGAGCCGAGATTGTGCCACTTCACTCCAGCCTGGGGGGAAGAAAAAGGCAATAGCTTACTCAGAAAGTCAGACAGAAACTCAAATTAACCCAAGAGTATTATTGAAGACCTTACCTTCTGAATCAGTAAGGATGAAGTAAGTAAGGTTCACTAACCCTCAAGAACATATTAATTATAGCTTATCAGTTAGGCAACAGCAGGTTCTCTGGGTTGCTTCACTTAGAAAGGCAGCCAGGCCTATGGATTAAGAGCTAGTATGTAAAATTGGTTGGATCTGGGCTTTATTTAGTTTTCACTAAACCACATACTAGCTGCATGGCTCTGGGCCAGTCACTTAACTCTCTAACCCTCAGTTTTCTCATCTGTAAAATGGAAATAATTTCTTCCTCCCAGGATTATTATGAAAAGAAATGATGTCTGTAATGCATGTCCCACTGTACTGGGCACATTGTAAGTGCTCAATAGATATCACTTGCCATTGTAATTATTATTTAATCTGTGAGGGGAAGAGATTTTCTAAATTTAAGAACAGTTTTGACCCTACTCTGTACCTGT
This sequence comes from Macaca nemestrina, assembly GCF_043159975.1. Taxonomy (NCBI): domain Eukaryota; kingdom Metazoa; phylum Chordata; class Mammalia; order Primates; family Cercopithecidae; genus Macaca; species Macaca nemestrina. The sequence goes on from NC_092139.1 coordinate 25,560,351, forward strand.
CCTGAAAGGTTTGGGGGGCGAGAAACACCTCATCAGATTGTCAAGCCTCAGGACCCCGGATGTCAAGGACTTATTATGACCTGCTCAGCCAGTGGGGCAGGCTGGCAAAGTGACTGCTGGCAGAACAGTCCCTGTACATATTTGTCCCATTTTCCAATCACAATACTCTCCAGAAATCAAGACGATTAGCCCCTTTTTCCAATGCCCTCATGAGTGAAAACCAAGAGAATTAGAGTTGGCTTCACCCAAACACAAGCTCCCAATATGCAGAAACTCCAGTAAGCTAGGCTCAATTTGATAGAGACCCGAGCCCCCCTCTCTCCTCCCCAGCCAGCACATTTTAAAGACACAAAACCAATCAATAGGGAGCATTCAGAGTTGCTGCCAGTGGCTAGAAGAGAATAGATGCCGAGAAAGTCATAACGATGATAAATCCGGGCTCCGCTCCTCTCTGACTAATGTAGGCACTAAAACACACCATGAATATCCTGCTTTGAAACGTGTCACGCTTCTGAGGGACCAATCAATCTCTGGCTCTCGGTGGACCACATTAAAATAAATTTGTCACTGTGAGTTTATGAAATATTGATGGTGTTTTTTAGTCAGGGTGTTAGGAGGTGGAAAGGTGTATCTGAAGAGGGAGGCAGGGAATGGGAGAGTTACTTTAATGAATTATCTCCAGGCTAAGAAAGGAAACATATGCAGAGACTGGAGGAAGATGAAGCATGGAAGAAAATACATTGGCGTGGAGAGCAAAAAGCTTCCAGAATGAGAAAGCCCAGAGCAGTGATGCCTAAGCTGTGTTCCAAAACACACAACTAAATGGCTACTCTTGGGAGGGACTTGGGTGAAAATGGGGGTTTCCTGGTAAAATTTGGGAAACTGTATACTCAATCCAAGCCTTGGAGAGACAGGTGCGCAATAACATGTTAAAAGTTCTGAGAAGTCCTGCAGTGAAAAAGCTCATCTAACTTTGTTTAACTTAATATTTCCCAAACTTATTTAACATGGCAAAATGAACATCTTACTGAACACTACCTAAAGTTCTACGGAAGCCAGTTTGGAGATACCGGACTACGTCCTTGCGACACAAACTGTGGTCCATGAACAATCAGCATTGTATCGCTTGAGGGCTTGTTAGCAGGCTCCGTCCCAAACCGACTGCATCAGAATCTGCATTTTAACAGGATCCCAGGTGATTTATGCACAGTGAAGTACGAAAAGTGCTAGTTTAAGTGACCCACCAGAGAAAGAAGACTATACAGGACAAGCTAAGATATGCCTGGTAATGAAGGGCTTCTGTTTGTAGTCCTGACCATGGCCTGCACAGCAGGACCGAGGGACTCTATGCCCTCATCCAGCACTGGGGCTGTGTATCAGCTGAGCAATCACTCGCACTGGCAGAAGCTCAGAAGGCTTTTTTTTTTTTTTTTTTTTTTTTTTTTTTTTTGAGACGGAGTCTGGCTCTGTCACCCAGGCTGGAGTGCAGTGGCCGGATCTCAGCTCACTGCAAGCTCCGCCTCCCGGGTTCACACCATTCTCCTGCCTCAGCCTCCCGAGTAGCTGGGACTACAGGCGCCCGCCACCTCGCCCGGCTAGTTTTCATTTTTTTTTTAGTAGAGACGGGGTTTCACCGTGATAGCGAGGATGGTCTCGATCTCCTGACCTCGTGATCCGCCCGTCTCGGCCTCCCAAAGTGCTGGGATTACAGGCTTCAGCCACCGCGCCCGGCCAGAAGGCATTTTTAAAATCAGGTGTGCAGTGACCTCTCTTGAAACAAGTGGAAATTATAGACACCCAGTGGTCTTTTTGTATTTGCAAAACCAAGAAACGGAAATACCTCCACCAGCACTATAAAAGCTGAATTCAGGTCATCAGCCTGCCCAAACCTCACCAGAAGCCTCAGGCTTGTCACTTGGCCTCTAAAGACATATACCCCAGTGAGAGTTAAAGCTCTATTCTCAGCCCTTGATTTTATCCCAATCTGCCTTGGCACATGGCTGACCAACTGTGTACATGCCTGTCTCTTTTGCTAGAGCATAAACTCCTTCTGGGTAGGGTCTGTGCCCAGATGGCCGCTGAGGAAATGTGTTCTGAAGGCAACCATGCCACATATGACTTACTGCTGGTGCCTGCACGTGGAAACTGAGGTGGAGAAAGCCCAGGGATCTCAGCCAGACTACCACTGCTGCACAACAGGTGGGTGCTCAGTCTCTGCATCCCAGCTCCGCTGCTTACTTAGCTCTGTGACTTGGCAAGTGACCCCACCTCTCTAAGCCCCGAGCCCCAGCTGTCTTGTTTACCTTTGTATTCCAGCGCCCAGCATATGTCTGGCACATAGAATCACTGAAAACATGCTTGATGCATGAATGAGTATACTGTTGAATCTGTGCAATGGGGACAAGGCTATTTCCCACCTCTTAGCGTTATTGAGAGAATTCATGGAATTGGGTCAGGAAGGTGCACATCGCAGACATTCAACATGAATCTCTGCCTTATTTACGTATTAGACAGTCCCATGTGGATGATGGAGGGAATTTTTAACTTTTTGCTTGTGTTTTGGCAGCATGAAGAGAATCTGATGCTGGTCTTTGTTAATTAGTGATCAGTTCTCTAGTAGATCAAGGAGGCAGAACAGGATTCTGCTCCCTCTGGTGGCTTCTGAACTTCTTTGTTCCTCAGAATTGCCCTCTGAGAATTCTTCCCAGAAGAGAAATGGTTGGCAGGAGCCATGCCACACCCTGCAGAACAACTCCCAAGGCCTCTTGACCTTGGTCCACTGGCCCTTAAGAATGACCCTGATACCTTGGAGGTCCTTTTTGGTTCACTAACCCTCAAGAATCTCCAGTGACCCTCAAGAGTCAGCTGGGGGGAGTATCTTGTTCTTTTCTTTCAGCAGCTACTGGCACCCATGGAGGTGGTTTTCTTCCTTCTTACAGATCATGTGACCAGGACAGGACCAAGGCTCAACACACTGCTGGACTCCTCTGCTCCCTCCCCAGGTGTCTGAGCACACCCAGCTTCAATCCATTCTTCCCTTAAACCCTCAGCTAATTACTCTCTGTGAGTCTCAGTATTCTCCTCTATATAATAGGGAGAAATAAGGTCTACCTAATAATGTTGTGATGAAGATGAAATGAAATAATGCCTGTCATTGATTATTGATTTTGATCAATGGATGTTGGGCTGAAATCAACCAGGCACTCAAGAAATGGTATTAATCATGCAATTGGGTACTGTCATTTTCAGGATTCTTTTTGGCATCAATGCATGGCAAAGAAGACATGCAACAAAATTTACCAAAAGAATGAAGAAAGGATCCAAAACATCAAGATAGAATATACTGTTTGAGAAGTAGAAATAAAAAGGGTATTAGAAACTAGGAATTATTCAATGTTTACTACACAACTGGCAAAGTGCTACAGTCATTTATATGTGTTATTTCATGTAATCCTTAACAATAAGCTCATGAGATAGGTATTATTGTGATTCCAATTTTAGAAATGAAGAAACTGAGACACAGAAAGGTTAAGTAACTCTCCTAAAGCCACACAGCTAGTAGGTGGAGGAGCCAGGATTCAAACTCAGGTCTTTCTGACATAATAAACTAAGCCCTGGGTCACAAAGTTGTATCACTCAGTTCTTTAGAACAGCTAAAGCTGCAACCAATCACTGTCTCCTGTACCAATCTAAAATCAGTACCCAGAAGACTCAAATTTCACTGAAAAACAAAAGGGAAGCCAAGTGTCCCGAGGTTGCTACATTCCACCAGCCACCAGACAGCTCTCTACAACAAAGAGTTAACCAGCTCCAAAACTGATTATCCATTCCGCAGATGTTGATGCAGAGGAAAGAAGTGGTCATGAGGAAAGGTGGGTTTATGTTCTTGGCACCACTTGGCAGCTGTGAGATTTGAGGCAAGTGAGTAAATCTTTCTAAATCTCCCTTTTTTTAATGGCATACAGAGTCATGGTAAGAATTTGGGTAAACTGCCTAGTAAACCAGCCATGTTCCCGCATGTATTTCCAATGCCAGGAGCAATGGTGAGTTCCTGGGATACAAAGACCAAGAGAGCAATATCCTTTGCCTGGCAACTTCACAGACCAGGAGGAGGATACTATTGTGACAGCACGGAAGATGGAGTAACCAACTGTATAATGATGGAGAAGAGAGTGCTGTCAGGGAAGGTTACATCTAAGAGGGCTCTTGAAGGGTGAATAGGAGTTTTCCAGGTAGATAAAAGAGGAAGAAGCACTTTCAGGGAAGACTGTAGATATGAAAGTGTTTTATAAATGGTAAAATGTGATTGCATTTGCCTCAATGACAACACCATGGGCAACACCATGTCATGAACAGACCAGTTTAGCTCATGCATCCATGTTTAGAAACCTTCGTTGTCATCCATGGTGACCTTCAGCCCCACTGTGAGATTCATTTCCATAGTCCCACTACTGAAGTGATAGGATTTCTGACGCACTCCAGCTGTGTCACCAGGGAGGAAGGTTATGCTGGTTGGTTAAGCAGTAGACCGTCCCCATCAGTTAAGTGACAAAATCAGCTCAACCAAGTGACTGTCATTACATTAACACACCAAGTAAATGACTAACCGACCGCCCGACTTGTCAACCAAGCATGCTACCACACTCTTCACAGATTGCAGATCAATTTAGCCACCTCTGTGCCTGAAACCCTTAAGCTTTTTCTAAGAAGTTTCTACATGAGCCATAAATGTGTGCAAAAGCAAAGAAGAATCAAAGTGGCCCTTGATGATCAGCTGCACATGTGCCTAATACCCCAACATGGAGCTTTGGTCAGGTCAGAAGTCCAAGAGACCCCAGGCATGGAGACTGAGCCCCTATCAGCTGGTACTTGGGACCTAAAGTGCCTGGAAGAAGTAACTGGCTGGTACCTGGAAAAGCAAAGTCCAGGAAAATGTGAGAGAAAAATGGAAATATCTGGAGAATACAAAGGACCTGTGTTCTACCAACTAACTCCTGGTAGTAGATTGTAACATTCTTCAAAATATTCACTGTCTTTTGCAGGGAAAAATTCTATGTCTTCCATCCCACTGAGGCTGGATTTGGCTCTATGACCTGTGCTGACCCTTCTTAGGAGAGGATTACATAGTCACTGAGATTTGAGGAGTGTTTGTTACCACAGTGGAACTTAGGCTGAGCTGATATATCCACTCCGGCAGCCTAGAATTAATTTTTGCAAAGAATGACTGTGAGCATTTTTAACATACAGGGATGCCACCCCTAGGAATGAGGCAAAGTCCAAAGAATTTCCAGGAAATGTTCATCAATTTATCTACACTCAGAGCAGTGGTCCTCAATCAAGGTCTATTTTGCCCCCTGGAACATATGACAACATCTAGGGATATTTTCAGTGGTCATGACCAGGAAGCTGTTACTGGAATCTAGTGAGTAAAGACCAGGGATGCTGCCAAACATCCTACAATGCACAGGACCGCTCTCTACAATAAAGAGTTACCCAGCTCCAAATGTCAGTATTGCTGAGGTTGAGAATCTCTGCCTCCGAGAGAAACCAGGAAGGGGTTAGAAAGAAGTGGGCTATATATCATATTTAACAACACAAGCATGTAACATCTACATACCATTATTAAATTTACAAAGTGTTTGCTCATACATTCTTTCACTTCACCTTTATGGTACTCCTGAAGGATTCATATTTTTATCCTATCTCATCAATGGGGTAACAGAAACCCAAGCAAAATCGTACCTAAGGGCACATTTGTAAGTGGAGAGTCAGAATTCTAGCCCTGTATTGCTACCCTACTTCCTTACCATGTTTCATTAAACCAGGGTTGTTTACAATGTCATTTTCTCCAGGATGTAAATCAATAAATACTCTGTCTCTCATTCAGGGGCAGTGTCTCAAAGATAGATTTGGTTAATTTCTAAATATTTCTAATCCCTTTGAACATGGGGTTCAGCAAAACAGACATACTGCTTGGTTCATCTGTTTTGATAAGGATAGCTTCGTTTTAATTATTTATGATAATACCAAGTGCAAACTAGTCAATTACCCTGGTATATCTTGTCAAAGTAACAATGCCTTGGCGAAGTCTCTAAACCACTGACCTCTTAAAGCTTTGCTGAGAACTGGAACAAAACCATGGCAGGGATTCTTGGTGGAAAATCATCTACTGACCAACCAACTAGCCAAGCTGCAATGCTGAATGCTCTCTACTGGAGCATTCCAGGGATGCATGAGTTTTCTTGTTGCGTGGGTCTAATCAACAAAGGCTGGCAAAAAGAAAGGCATATCAACAGTGGGAAAACTGTCATCCAAAAATACCAGTGCAAGTCAGATAATTTCCAAAGCATGTTGTGCAGTTCCTATTGAGGTCCCATAGCTCATTTGTAGAGAGAACAAAACTAGAGACCATTCACATTAGTCATCTGTGCCCTACCCATTGCCAGGGCTCAGACAAACCTTCCAAATCTATCCAAAGACTTCTCACTATTAATCCTGACAGGTAACTATAGCCTAAAGGCTACGGGGAAGGTAACAATGACAGACATGAATCAATAAATATTCTTATATTGGCATATGGCTAAATATAATTCTTCACCAATATAATTATCTATTACATTTTACAGTGATTATTGTGATTACTACTGCACTTGGAAGCTGTTTTTATGGCAATGTATTAATCTGGTAGAAATTAAAGGAGTGAGTGAGTAGTACATGAAATATGTGTGATCCCAGGAATAGATGTAAATGTAAACTTTTTAAGCTACCTATTTATGACCTTAATTTCTGACAATAATTTTGACACAAAGTAATAAAAAGGGACAAGGTAGAGTAGACAGAGCCCATTGGATGTGGAAGACTGATAAGACATTGAGGTCTTCCATCAATTTCTTGTAACAGTGCTTAGGCAGCCTCCTGCAGAGATTAATCCACTAATTTGCATAGTGGATGAAGAGCCTGCTCTGTAGCAGATGCTCTTGACATCCTGCCTAGTATCCACTTGGCCCACCTGGGTTACTTGCAGTGGCAGATGGAAACATTTTCAGGACACTGGCACTTCCCACCTCTAATGCCTCTTCCTACATCTTTCTTCTCTGCCTAAGGGCTTTTTCTATCACTCCTTGAGTATGTTGACCTGCTGCAAGCACAAATGTCCCCAGATGCAATCTCCAAATGATGAGGTAGAGGAATCAGTGGACAGATGTCCCAGCCTCCCCTCTCCAGTGGGAAGACTTTACAGTGTATACCATACTATCTCAGTGGGTCTCCAGCAGAATTGACCCCAAGTGGCCCACAGCTATAATCTTACACTCACCAGCATGCCACTTGTTTGGCTGGTTTGGCTTTTCTTCCTCCCCTGTCCTTCTTTCCCTACTTCCCCATTTTCTGGGATCATCCTCCAGATAAACAAATGAGCTTGCATCTAAGTCCTCCTCTCAGAAGGATGTGAACTAAGACCCTACCTTCCTATAAGATAAAAACAGAACCCTAATCCTTCTTGAGTTTCAAGGATTTTTTTAAAAATATATGATAGACTAGGGTGAACTGGAATAAAGCCAGGTAGCAGGGAGGAATCATGAGCTGGAGAATGCACGCTGAGAAGAGACATTAAAATAAAGAGGCCAACGCAGCCTTGAATGCCTAAGGGATGACAGGAGTCTGCCTCCACGTAGAAGGATGAGGCTAATTCCAGCCTTCCACTTGACCTAAACTTCCCCTTCGCAAAAGATGATTTTCCACCAAGGATCCCCACCATGGTTTTGTTCCACTTCTCAGCAAAGATTTAAGAGGTCAATGGTTTAGAGATTTCTCCAAGGCAAGTGGAAGCAGCAGCAGCTACCCCGTGTTTATTACTTCTTTTAGTTTCCTCTGAGAAAACTGCCTCTCTTCATTGTGAGTATCTTTTGTGGGAGGGTTATTAGAGGTGACCACTTCAACTTTGGGAAGCCAAAGAGAAGTGATCCTCCTCCTTCTAGCCCAGCACAGTCAGGAGTAGGGGCAGGCTTGTGGAGGAAGGTTAGAAGGCTTACACTCTCCATGGGGACTTCTAATCTAGGGAGAACAAGGAAGAGGTGGAAAGAAATGGCTAGAGTCCATTCATTGCTGTAGAGCACAGGGGCCCCAACCAGATCCTTCTTCCCATAAAGCGATTGTTGGGCTTCCCGATTCATGTATCTACAGAGCTCTTAGCTAGCCTGGTCCATGATGCCTGACAATTCTGAGATCCCAAACATCCTGCCAACAGATTTCCTTTCACCTAAATGCAGTAAAGTTTCTTTCTGCTGTTTATAACCTGGAATCTTAATTGTTATTTGCATATTTGCAATATGAGCATTTGGGGTGGGAAGCTATGTGTCAGGGGAGGGTGGGGAGGGATAAGGAAGTAGAGAGAGAGGAGGGGAGGTAGGAAATAGGAAAGAAGGTAGACCACTGAAAAAGTTTTAAAATGTAAGAATAAGAACTGGAAAATGTTTTTGGAGCCTGGACAGTTTTGCAATGAGACATTCATCAAATGGAGCATAAACCAGAAGGAGGAAGTGTTCTTTGTCCTTGTCACCTCTTGGAACCATTATTGCCTGGATAGTTAAAGGAGATGCACCTTGAAACCACTAGGAACACACAGCTCCAACAGAGCCATCAAATTACAAAGTCCCAGTGCAGCTAACCACAGCATCCAGCATCACATAATGCAGGAAAGTCCTTTTACTCACTCCACAAGAGGGATGACAGCATCAGAGCTGGGTACACAAATCCAGTGTTAGGGCCCACACCTGAAACAGCTACCCTTGGGGGTGGGCATTGCTGGTGGCACTCTCAGGGAGATAAGACAAGATGCTGTAAAGTCAGGGTGTGGCTTAGTCATCCCATGTTTATCTGGAAAAGGAGAGAATGACAACAGGACTGATTTATGAACACATGGAAGCTTCTCTAGAAATCCCCCAAGCCATTTGGAAAGTCGAAGCATGGAAGAGACTGACCTTTCTATAATCAAGTAGGTGGGATTTGAAGCTTCCCAGCTCTTTACCGCAACTGCATCCAGTGACTAACCAAGGCAGAGTATTCGGGTCAATGTCAAAGGCAGAGTTCTTGAGTAAATTGCCTGGCCCCCTCGAACTTCAGTTTCCTATTCTATAAATTATATCACCACCTATCTCATTAGGCTGTTGTAGGGCTTCAGGGAGATGACATATGTGTATTTAATAATACATATTGTTGTTGATATATATTGTTGTATATTATATATGTTGTTAGAGCCTCATCTCAAATATGCACTGAACTAAATCTTAGATTAACGACTTACATGAAAGAAGGAAACAGAAGCTCAGAAGGACGGGGCTGAGAATGTGGTGCATGCCATCCCAAGATCACCAGGCTGAGCCAGATGACTTTATGAGCTGGACAGCAAACCATCTTTCATGGTGGCTCCATTTTCCTCCTTCCCAAAGCTGCAGTCTCATTTAGAGGATTCCCTCTCCCAATAAAGGAGGCCTGTTCTGCTATTCAGGTAATATAAGGAGATCTGTGCCAAACCTACCAAAAACATCTCAGCTCAGCCTCTAGGAGAAAACTGAAATCAATATTGATCTAATCACAGAATTCACTAAAAATAAATGTGAAGAACTAAATTTCAAAAAATATTGATAGACCTAACTATAAAAATTAAAAATTAGAAAACATACTGAGAAAAAAAATTCCAACATATGTGATGAAGAGTTAATATCCTTAAGGTTACGGGTTAGATCACTCTTAAGAGCAGTAAGAAAACAAATGCTGCATTAGGGAAACATGATCCACAGACAGACAGAGAAAGTTCACGTAAGAGGAATGATAGCCAGGAGCAGTGGCATGCGCCTATAATCCCAGCTACTTGGGAAGCTGAAGTGGGAGGATCACTTGAGCCCAGGAGTTCAAGGCTGCAGTGCACTATGATTACACCTATGAATAGCCACTGCACTCCAGCCTGGACAACATAACCAGACCCTGTCTCAAAAAAGGAGGAGGAGAAGAACTATAAATGACAAAGATTTAAAAGGTTCGTCCTACTAATAATCAAAGAAATGCTAATTAAGACAGCAATGTGATTTAATTTGTAATCTATTAAATTTGCAAAGATTAAAGAAAACTCAGTGTTGGTGACAGTTGAGCAAGCTAGATACTCATCAATTGCAGGTGGGAGTATAAATTAGCACAAATTCCTAAAGAGTAATTTGGCAATCTGTATCAAGGATGCTGAAAAATTATTCATGCCTACTTAACAATTTTATCCTAAGGAAATAATTAGAAATGTGAACAAATATTTATTTACAAATGTGTTCATCATAATATGACTTATAGTGGCAAACAAATGGATCAACCTGACTATGAAACAATAAAGAAATTAGTAAATAGCATATGGTTCACCCATATTGTGGAATATTATGAAGTCAATAAACAACATACTTTGGAATACATTAAAAAACAGGTTACAGAACAATATATAATATGATCCCACTATGTAAAAAATGAAATTATATCTACACATATTGTGTATGTATAGAAAAAGGATTGATGTATTCTACTCCAAAATGTATGTTGTGGTTAATCTTAAGAAGTGGGATTATAAAATTAATAGGACTTACACCTGCTTGATGTTAGCAGCAAGAAATAAGGAGGACTGACACATGGACCCAGTCAGATGGAAACTCAGAACCTTCAAAATGCAAGATTTTTTCTTAATGAGACCCTGACCTCATGAGACTGTAACATTTGGGTTACATAAATTTAAGAATGGATAAAGGGATATGAAAGTAAATATGAGGGAAATTTTTAATTAATACAGAAAATACTGCACAGCTGTATACCAATGGTCTTGATTTAAAAAACTGTAATTTCCTAGAAAAATCACAATGTTATAATGACCAAAATTAATTAAATAAATATTAAGAAATCTGAATACACTGATTCTGATGGAAGCTCTGGCCTATAGAATAAAGTAGGGACCGATAGGAACAGCTCCAGTCTCCAACTCCCAGCGCGAGCAACACAGAAGACCGGTGATTTCTGCATTTTCAACTGAGGCAAACAGGGTCTGGAGTGGACCTCAAGCAATCTCCAACAGACCTACAGCTGAGGGTCCTGACTGTTAGAAGGAAAACTATCAAACAGGAAGGACACCTACACCAAAACCCCATCAGTACATCACCATCATCAAAGACCAGAGGCAGATAAAACCACAAAGATGGGGAAAAAGCAGGGCAGAAAAGCTGGAAATTCAAAAAATAAGAGCGCATCTCCCCCGGCAAAGGAGCGCAGCTCATCGCCAGCAACGGATCAAAGCTGGACGGAGAATGACTTTGACGAGATGAGAGAAGAAGGCTTCAGTCCATCAAACTTCTCAGAGCTAAAGAAGTAATTACGTACCCAGCGCAAAGAAACTAAAAATCTTGAAAAAAAAGTGGAAGAATTGATGGCTAGAGTAATTAATGCAGAGAAGGTCATAAACGAAATGAAAGAGATGAAAACCATGACACGAGAAATACGTGACAAATGCACAAGCTTCAGTAACCGACTCGATCAACTGGAAGAAAGAGTATCAGCGATGGAGGATCAAATGAATGAAATGAAGCGAGAAGAGAAACCAAAAGAAAAAAGAAGAAAAACAAATGAACAAAGCCTGCAAGAAGTATGGGATTATGTAAAAAGACCAAATCTACGTCTGATTGGGGTGCCTGAAAGTGAGGGGGAAGATGGAACCAAGTTGGAAAACACTCTTCAGGATATCATCCAGGAGAACTTCCCCAACCTAGTAGGCCAGGCCAACATTGAAATCCAGGAAATACAGAGAACGCCACAAAGATACTCCTCGAGAAGAGCAACTCCAAGACACATAATTGCCAGATTCACCAAAGTTGAAATGAAGGAAAAAATCTTAAGGGCAGCCAGAGAGAAAGGTCGGGTTACCCACAAAGGGAAGCCCATCAGACTAACAGCAGATCTCTCGGCAGAAACTCTACAAGCCAGAAGAGAGTGGGGGCCAATATTCAACATTCTTAAAGAAAAGAATTTTAAACCCAGAATTTCATATCCAGCCAAACTAAGTTTCATAAGTGAAGGAGAAATAAAATCCTTTACAGATAAGCAAATGCTTAGAGATTTTGTCACCACTAGGCCTGCCTTACAAGAGACCCTGAAGGAAGCACTAAACATGGAAAGGAACAACCAGTACCAGCCATTGCAAAAACATGCCAAAATGTAAAGACCATCGAGGCTAGGAAGAAACTGCATCAACTAACGAGCAAAATAACCAGTTAATATCATAATGGCAGGATCAAGTTCACACATAACAATCTTAACCTTAAATGTAAATGGACTAAATGCTCCAATTAAAAGACACAGACTGGCAAACTGGATAAAGAGTCAAGACCCATCAGTCTGCTGTATTCAGGAGACCCATCTCACACGCAGAGACATACATAGGCTCAAAATAAAGGGATGGAGGAAGATTTACCAAGCAAATGGAGAACAAAAAAAAGCAGGGGTTGCAATACTAGTCTCTGATAAAACAGACTTTAAACCATCAAAGATCAAAAGAGACAAAGAAGGCCATTACATAATGGTAAAGGGATCAATTCAACAGGAAGAGCTAACTATCCTAAATATATATGCACCCAATACAGGAGCACCCAGATTCATAAAGCAAGTCCTTAGAGACTTACAAAGAGACTTAGACTCCCATACAATAATAATGGGAGACTTCAACACTCCACTGTCAACATTAGACAGATCAACGAGACAGAAAGTTAACAAGGATATCCAGGAATTGAACTCATCTCTGCAGCAAGCAGACCTAATAGACATCTATAGAACTCTCCACCCCAAATCAACAGAATATACATTCTTCTCAGCACCACATTGTACTTACTCCAAAATTGACCACGTAATTGGAAGTAAAGCACTCCTCAGCAAATGTACAAGAACAGAAATTATAACAAACTGTCTCTCAGACCACAGTGCAATCAAACTAGAACTCAGGACTAAGAAACTCAATCAAAACCGCTCAACTACATGGAAACTGAACAATCTGCTCCTGAATGACTACTGGGTACATAACGAAATGAAGGCAGAAATAAAGATGTTCTTTGAAACCAATGAGAACAAAGATACAACATACCAGAATCTCTGGGACACATTTAAAGCAGTGTGTAGAGGGAAATTTATAGCACTAAATGCCCACAAGAGAAAGCAGGAAAGATGTAAAATTGACACTCTAACATCGCAATTAAAAGAACTAGAGAAGCAAGAGCAAACACATTCGAAAGCTAGCAGAAGGCAAGAAATAACTAAGATCAGAGCAGAACTGAAGGAGATAGAGACAAAAAAAACCCTCCAAAAACTCAATGAATCCAGGAGTTGGTTTTTTGAAAAGATCAACAAAATTGACAGACCACTAGCAAGACTAATAAAGAAGAAAAGAGAGAAGAATCAAATCGACGCAATTAAAAATGATAAAGGGGATATCACCACCGACCCCACAGAAATACAAACTACCATCAGAGAATACTATAAACACCTCTACGCAAATAAACTGGAAAATCTAGAAGAAATGGATAATTTCCTGGACACTTACACTCTTCCAAGACTAAACCAGGAAGAAGTTGAATCCCTGAATAGACCAATAGCAGGCTCTGAAATTGAGGCAATAATTAATAGCCTACCAACCAAAAAAAGTCCAGGACCAGATGGATTCACAGCTGAATTCTACCAGAGGTACAAGGAGGAGTTGGTACCATTCCTTCTGAAACTATTCCAATCAATAGAAAAAGAGGGAATCCTCCCTAACTCATTTTATGAGGCCAACATCATCCTGATAACAAAGCCTGGCAGAGACACAACAAAAAAAGAGAATTTTAGACCAATATCCCTGATGAACATCGATGCAAAAATCCTCAATAAAATACTGGCAAACCGGATTCAGCAGCACATCAAAAAGCTTATCCACCATGATCAAGTGGGCTTCATCCCTGGGATGCAAGGCTGGTTCAACATTCGCAAATCAATAAACATAATCCAGCATATAAACAGAACCAAAGACAAGAACCACATGATTATCTCAATAGATGCAGAAAAGGCTTTTGACAAAATTCAACAGCCCTTCATGCTAAAAACGCTCAATAAATTCGGTATTGATGGAACGTACCTCAAAATAATAAGAGCTATTTATGACAAACCCACAGCCAATATCATACTGAATGGGCAAAAACTGGAAAAATTCCCTTTGAAAACTGGCACAAGACAGGGATGCCCTCTCTCACCACTCCTATTCAACATAGTGTTGGAAGTTCTGGCTAGGGCAATTAGGCAAGAGAAAGAAATCAAGGGTATTCAGTTAGGAAAAGAAGAAGTCAAATTGTCCCTCTTTGCAGATGACATGATCGTATATTTAGAAAACCCCATTGTCTCAGCCCAAAATCTCCTTAAGCTGATAAGCAACTTCAGCAAAGTCTCAGGATACAAAATTAATGTGCAAAAATCACAAGCATTCTTATACACCAGTAACAGACAAACAGAGAGCCAAATCAGGAATGAACTTCCATTCACAATTGCTTCAAAGAGAATCAAATACCTAGGAATCCAACTTACAAGGGATGTAAAGGACCTCTTCAAGGAGAACTACAAACCACTGCTCAGTGAAATCAAAGAGGACACAAACAAATGGAAGAACATACCATGCTCATGGATAGGAAGAATCAATATCGTGAAAATGGCCATACTGCCCAAGGTTATTTATAGATTCAATGCCATCCCCATCAAGCTACCAATGAGTTTCTTCACAGAATTGGAAAAAACTGCTTTAAAGTTCATATGGAACCAAAAAAGAGCCCGCATCTCCAAGACAATCCTAAGTCAAAAGAACAAAGCTGGAGGCATCACGCTACCTGACTTCAAACTATACTACAAGGCTACAGTAACCAAAACAGCATGGTACTGGTACCAAAACAGAGATATAGACCAATGGAACAGAACAGAGTCCTCAGAAATAATACCACACATCTACAGCCATCTGATCTTTGACAAACCTGAGAGAAACAAGAAATGGGGAAAGGATTCCCTATTTAATAAATGGTGCTGGAAAAATTGGCTAGCCATAAGTAGAAAGCTGAAACTGGATCCTTTCCTTACTCCTTATACGAAAATTAATTCAAGATGGATTAGAGACTTAAATGTTAGACCTAATACCATAAAAATCCTAGAGGAAAACCTAGGTAGTACCATTCAGGACATAGGCATGGGCAAAGACTTCATGTCTAAAACACCAAAAGCAACGGCAGCAAAAGCCAAAATTGACAAATGGGATCTCATTAAACTAAAGAGCTTCTGCACAGCAAAAGAAACTACCATCAGAGTGAACAGACAACCTACAGAATGGGAGAAAATTTTTGCAATCTACTCATCTGACAAAGGGCTAATATCCAGAACCTACAAAGAACTCAAACAAATTTACAAGAAAAAAACAAACAACCCCATCAAAAAGTGGGCAAAGGATATGAACAGACATTTCTCAAAAGAAGACATTCATACAGCCAACAGACACATGAAAAAATGCTCATCATCACTGGCCATCAGAGAAATGCAAATCAAAACCACAATGAGATACCATCTCACACCAGTTAGAATGGCGATCATTAAAAAGTCAGGAAACAACAGGTGCTGGAGAGGATGTGGAGAAATAGGAACACTTTTGCACTGTTGGTGGGATTGTAAACTAGTTCAACCATTATGGAAAACAGTATGGCAATTCCTCAAGGATCTAGAACTAGATGTACCATATGACCCAGCCATCCCATTACTGGGTATATACCCAAAGGATTATAAATTATGCTGCTATAAAGACACATGCACACGTATGTTTATTGCAGCACTATTCACAATAGCAAAGACTTGGAATCAACCCAAATGTCCATCAGTGACAGATTGGATTAAGAAAATGTGGCACATATACACCATGGAATACTATGCAGCCATAAAAAAGGATGAGTTTGTGTCCTTTGTAGGGACATGGATGCAGCTGGAAACCATCATTCTTAGCAAACTATCACAAGAACAGAAAACCAAACACCGCATGTTCTCACTCATAGGTGGGAACTGAACAATGAGATCACTTGGACTCGGGAAGGGGAACATCACACACCGGGGCCTATCATGGGGAGGGGGGAGGGGAGAGGGATTGCATTGGGAGTTAAACCTGATGTAAATGACGAGTTGATGGGTGCTGACGAGTTGATGGGTGCAGCACACCAACATGGCACAAGTATACATATGTAACAAACCTGCACGTTATGCACATGTACCCTAGAACTTAAAGTATAATAATAATAAATAAATTTTAAAAAAAAAAAAAAGAATAAAGTAGGGGCCAGAAATAAGTGGTTAACTATTGAAAATAAAGAATCAAAATAGGTATCATTTGCAAATATTATTATTATAAATTTAGAAAACATAATACAAAAATTTGAGAAACTAATGAGAATTTGTCTCATTAGATGACAAGATACAAAATAAATGTATATAAATCTATACCTTTCTGACTTTCACTGACTTTTATAAATGAGAAATATTCAATCCATAGTAGCAAAGTCACTGAAAATTACTCAATTACTCAGTGGTCAAAGAGCAGTTACTCTTAATGTCAGGGTGACATGTTTTTTTTCCTAATTCTAAGCTCTATATTTTAAGAACTTATGAGTAACATCATCATCTGAAACATATTGAAGAAAACCAAGGTTTTGTCCTCATTTCCTATTTGATTAAACTCAAGCTTTTGTTTTTTCCCTTGTTTTGAAATTCCCTAATAATGAAACTCAGACACTTGGAAATCAACCATTGCTTTCCTTAGATCTTATGTAAATATCTGAGTGGTGGTTCTCCAGGACATAAAAATTGGTCACCCAAGCCCTCCCATCTTTGAAAATTCAGCAGTCTATTGCAATGTTAAAGCAACAACAACACTGTCACAACTCACTCTTCTACCTGTGGCTAGAAGTTGTCTTGCGGCATTTTTTTGTGAGGTACTTTCTGAATCCAAAGACATTAAAACATGTGAGACAGGGAAGCATGCATCTTAGAATTAAGGAAGGAGGTTATCCTAGAAATTTAACAAACATGATCAACTTATATAAGATCCTATGAATAGAAGAAAGGGGCAACCAAATCTGGTTGCACCTACCAAACCAGTAATGGGGATATTTTATGATAAAGATTCTGGTGATAATATTAATGATATTGGTAATAGTGAAGAAAATTGATGGGGAGGAGTAGAGGTGAGTAAAGAAATGGTCATGGATGAGTAGCATTGGGATGGGCGTCGGGATAAGAATAGGAACAAAAATGAGTGACAGTAGCCATTGGGATGGCCATGGGAATGGGAGATAAGAATAGGAACGGGAATGGATGACAGTGCGCGTTAGGACGGGAGTGGGAATGGGAGTGGGGATAAGAATAGGAATGGGAATGGGTGACAGTGGGCATTAGGATGAGTGTGGGAATGAGAGTGGGGATAAGGATAAGAAAAGGAATGGGTAACAGTGGGCATTAGGATGGGTGTGGGGATGGGATTGGGGATAAGGAACGGTAATGGGTGGGCATTGGGTTGGGAGTCGGAAAGATGAAGATGAAATAATGAAAGATGAAATAATGAAACATCATTACTATTAGGGTAAAGTGTCTTCGTGGATGCCTGAAAGAAAGGAAAATCTCTCCAGATTCCTTTTTTCTCCCACCTAAGGTAGCATGGGTGTGTTAAAGGAAGCGTTAAGCTTCTGGTGTTTCTCCCTAGTCCTCAGAGCAACGTTCTCAAATCAGACTCCTCTCATCCCAGATGACCCAAGAATGCTTGTTATTTGATCTTTCTGAGAGAACTTCTGATCCAATTCCAATCTGGTAAATAGGTTAGTCTTGTAACTTGCTGTGTCTTTGGCCTCAGTTACACCCAACCAGTGGTGAACATACAAGTGAGTGAATATCATATTAGATCACTTTCAGAGACATTAAGTAGAAGGAAAGCTGAAAAGTCTTGTGTAGACTTCAGATGCAGGTTATGGGGAAGAAGGACATGGAGGAACCTTCATTTGACACATGTATCCCAGTCCTGTCCTCTGCATTTTATGTACATGTTCTTATTTAATTCATCCAACCTTATATAACATACAAGTATTTCCACTTTACAGATAAGGAAATTGAGACTCATAGCCTCTCTTACTCAGCTGTTTACCCACGGAGGCAGGAACCAAGACAGTTATGCACAGCAGTCTATCCCCAGGGTCTAACCCCTGGCTGCCACATAGTAGGTACTCAGTGACTAATCATAAAATTAGATATTGCAACCTAAGGACATACTATTGGCAGAGGCAGGACTGCCAAATGGCAGAGGCAGGACTCCCACCCAGGTCTGGCTCTTTCCTGTGCTATTTTTCTAGTACATAGTTGAAGATTTTAGATTTCCCTGGGTTTTCAAAGGAAATTCTTATGAAATCAAAACTTCCCATGTTGCCTGTCCCCTCTGGAAGCATCCTGGGATGCTTTGAGGGGAAAGGCAAATGGGGAAAATGAAATTGAAGAGCAGGAGCCCACTCCAGACATGACGGAGGTCCCCACAAATATTCCCCGTGGGCCTCATTACACATTTGAGCAAACATTACCTTCACTCACAGCTAAATTTCCTGTTTGCTTGGCTGATCAATTCCTCATCAAATTTTAATGCGGGGTTCAAACCGTCTGTGGTGTTTTAATTAGGCCTAAGATTGCAAAGTGTCTGAGGCAGGGCTGAGCCTCATCCAAATCCCACTTCCCATTGCGGTGTTGCCAGGAGGGGTGGGGGGCTGAGCAGAGCTGGGCTGGGCTGGAGCCAGACACTCGGCAGACCCTGTTCCTAGGTGCACTGTGCTCTCTAGTGGTGGCAAACTGCAGAGAAATGGGCTGTGCAGCCCCAGGGACTTGAAGCCCTCTCCTGATTCCTTCCAAGCCCTGAGAGTTTATAAGCTGCCTTACCTGCTTTCCTGCTTCATCTCTCTTCCTTTCCTACAAAACAGAGCATCATAGTGGCCTTATGGAACTGACAAACACTAATCAACACAACTAGTGTGCCTGGTGCTATGCTAGGAGGTGATAGAAGAATAAGACACAAGACCTGCCTTCAAGTAGCTCATAATGGAGAAGACAGTTGTACATACAATTTGACATTATGGATGGTGTGGCTGGGACATATATGTGACACTGGTGATGGATGCCAGGAGGACAGACCCAGTGCTCAGGTCATTAGAGGGTCTGGTGGGCCTCCAGAACATCAGAAACCAAAGTGACTCTTTTCAGAGCCAGAGGGTGAACCAGGTAGTCAGGACATAAGGATATTGATAGACATTGATCAAAATAGATCAATGGATAGATCTCGATGTCCAACAACCTTCCCCCCTTCACACTCACTTCTCCACGTTGACCCTTCCTCAGCTCTGATCTTCAGGAGGCCTGCCCCAAAGATTTGCTCCTGCCCCTGACAAAATATATCAGGATGTCCCAAACTAACCACCTAGAAACTGTGCCCCTTGGAAGGCCTCCCTCCTTGTCCAGCCTGGGCCACTCACGGTTATAGTTCATTTGCACTTTAGGATAGCCAGTGTCCATTACCATATTCAAGGCTCTGAGAAGTCCTGCAGAAAAGGAAGCTGGATCATTTTGCTTAACTCTGTGTCCTACAGGCTTACTTGTATACAGAATACTAGTTAACATCTTCCTCTGTCTCTAATGCTTTCTGAATCTATGCCCTCCACAAGAAGACCCATGCCTGGTCAGGACTAGCTACATTTTCCAAAGGGCAGTTATCACCAATAGTATGTCTAAGTGATTTTTAATTTAATGTCCTGATGCTGTCAGTCCTGAGAGCAAAATGCAACTTGATAAAAGACAGCTCTGACGGGGACCACATAGGAAACGCTGCCCAAGTTCAACAGAATAGTGAGAAGAAACGGAGACCTATTTGAAAGTTCAAGGATTGATGCTCTTACTAGATTTGGGGAGGAAAATGGTGAAATTCATGTTTGATTGAAATTACTAATGTTTCTAAAGCATTTACTGATAGTAGAATGTAATTAGCTGAATTCAGTGGTTTCCAAACTTGGCTGAGTGTCAAAATCACCTGGAGCATTTTTTAATTGTGCCAATTCCTGGGCTCTATCCCTCGATACTCTGATTCCATAGAACTGAGGTATTGCTGATGCTGCCAGTTGCAATAACGCATTTGAAAATGATTGCTACATTTCATTATTTCCCTCAACTCTGTTCTGTGAAACATCAGCTCCACAGGATGCTAACACATCTTACCCAAAACAGTTCCATTTTAATAATCTTGAGCTCACAGTGTGTGCCAGACACTTTGCTAAGATGAAGACAGAGATGAGAGAGAGTCATCTCACTTGATCCTCATACTCACCCCCAGTAAGATTATCTTTCACTTTCTGGACAAGGAAACTGAAGTATAGAGATGGATGGCTTTCCCACGGTCACGCAGTAAATAGTACCATCCCTGGAGAGATCAACGATGATGTCCCACTGCTGGCTGATTGGACGGTGGTGTCATTCACTGAGATGAAAATAAAGGGAAGAAGTTGTTATGGGAATAAAGGGAAGAAGTTGGTGTGTTTGGTTTCAGACACTCTGAGTTTGAGGTGACTATGAGATATCCAGATAGAAATGTCCACCAGGAATTAAATACATGGGCTAAAGACCATGGAGAAGATTTAGACTACAGTTAAAGAGCTGAGAGTTGAGGATGTTTAGATGGTAGTTGAGACCATTCTGGGCCTCCATTTCCTCTTTCCAAAATGGAAGATATCAGCTATCATCAATACGCCTTATATTGGTTCCTCAGTAAGTTCAATATAGAATTACCATATGATCCAACAATTCCACTGCTAGTTATATGCTCCAAAGAATTGAAAACAGGTGTCCAAACAAAAATTTCTACACAAATGTTCATAACACCACTATTTACAGTAGCCAAAAGGTAAAAACAACACAAATGTTCAAAAGCTGGTAAATGGGTCAACAAAATATGGTCTGTTCATACAATGAAATATTATTCAACCATAAAAAGGAATGAAGTACCAATGCATGCTACAACGTGTATCAGTGGATGATAAACGCTGATGAACCTTTGAAACATTATGCTTAGTGATGGCTAGGCACAGTGGCACACACTTGTAATCCAAGAGCTTTGGGAGGCCAAGAAGGGAGAATCACTTGAGTCAAGGAGTTCAAGACCAGCCTGGGCAACATAGTAATACCCATCTCTACAAATTTTTTTTAATTAACCAGGCATGGTGGTGCACACCTGTAGTTCCAACTACTCAGGAGGCTGAGGTTGGAGGTGCTCTTGAGTCCAGGAGTTTGAGGCGGTAGGCAGTGAGCTAGATCATACCACTGCACTCCAGGCTGGGCAACAGAGCGAGACTAGCAAAATTGGATGTCACCCTTGACATAAAATATAGTCTGCTTCTGATGTACAAAAAAGAAACTACATTATTTCTGGTTCATATAAAAACCATATGTGTGCATGAAATGTGGGGAGAGGAATGAATAGATTCATACAACCTTCAATCACTAAATTTGCCCTCTCAGAGCTTACATTCCAGTGGACAGCCCACTTAAAGAAAGTGAACACCTGCCGCCCAATCAATTCCTCTTCATGTCTTCCCTCCTCATAAATAGCTCCTGTAAAGACTAGGTTGCTCAAGCCAGAAACAAGAGAATCATCACTGTCAACTCCCTCCCTCTCACCTCCACCCCCAGTCCATCAGCAAGTTCTGTCAATTCCATCTCAAAAATCTATTTCAAATCTATTCACCTCTTTCCTTCTGTTGCCGCCACTCTCCATCAAGTCACTTTCACCTCTTGCCTGCAGTGCAACAACCTCATCAGGGGTCTCCTTGCTTCACTTTTGTGTTCTACCATCCATTCTCTATGCACAGTAGCCAGAGTAGACTATTTTTTCCAAAAAAAAAAAAAAAGAAAGAAAAAGAAAAAAGAAATTCTGATTGTGTTACTGCCTCTGCTTAGAAACAGTCAATGACCTCTTTTTGTTTAGAATCCCAAATCCCAAATCCGGCTTCCTTTTTCTTTCTAATGGATAGGCATGGGCCCTTTGAGGACCCAACCTAAGAACAAACTTACTGCAAAGAGGTAATATGGCCCACTTTCTGCTTCTTATTCTAACTGGAGCCATAAGCCAGAGAAGAGAGTTTTCATATTTTCAGTGGTCATGTGCATAAATTCAAGGCCACAGAAGTCCTGGGTGTGTGTAGTCACCTGCTCGGGCTACCAAAACAAAGTACCTCAGACTGGGTGGCTTAAGCAATAGGAATTTATTTCCTTATAATTCTGGAGGCTTGCAGTTTGAGATTAAGGTGTCAGCAGGATTGGTTTCTTCTGAGGCCTCTCCCCTTAGTCTGTAGACGGCTGCCTTCTCCCTGTGTCTTCCAGTGGGTCCCCCCTCTGTATTTATCTGTGTCCAAATTTCCTCTTCTTAAAAGAATACCGCTAAGATTAGATTAGGGCCCACCCTAAGACCTCATTGTTGCTGAATCACCCCTTTAATGGCCCTATATTCAAATATAGTCACATTCCAAGGTACTGAGAACTAGAGCTTCGAAGCATGAATTTGAGAGAACACAGTTTAGCCTGTAACAGTCTGCAGTATAATCATAGTGGTCACTTAAGCAATTAATTCAACCTCTCTGAGGTTAGGCTGTCCTTGCAGAGAGATACTACCTGCTTCTCTAAGTGGCAAGGATCAGAGATGATGCATGTAAAACACCCAGCTGGGAACCCAGCATGGAGTCAGCACTTGATTCTCAGGGATTTTCATCCAAGACCATTGTACATGGAAGTTTCCTTGTGGCAAGCTAGAATCAGACCACACAGCCAGCTTCAAAGGGTTAAGGCAGCAAACATACTTATTGACTGGAGCTTCTTGGCGGGCCCAGGGAAGCGTGACTGATTGGAAGCCTGTTTAGAGGAGGAGCCCGCTTTGTGGGCCCGAAATAAATTAGAACCTGTCAATAGCTCAGATCCTGGAGCATCGACAAAGTCTGCAGTCTCAATAGGCAATTAACACTTTACAGGGGCCATTACCCAGCGGCCTCCCTGCATTTTACTGCACATTTTCTGCCATCAACTCTGGTATTGAAGCTTCTAAATAAAAACATAAAAATGAGCTAGAACAGACCAGCATTTTGCCTGGCTGGAGTTATGGTGCCCACATGCAGCAAAGAGATCATATTTCCTCTCTCCTTCCTAACTGGGCTCTAACTCCCCTGCATCCCCAGTCCTGCATAAACATGTGCACATGCACACACACAGACATGAGCACATGCGCATGCAGGCCATCTTCTGAGTGTGCCACAGGAGGCACTGGAGCATGGATACTGGGAGGAGGACGTGGTCTGGAGTCAGATTGCCTGACTGGGGGTGGAGGTGAGAGGGAGGGAGTTGACAGTGATGATGCTCAGCACATTAACTGTGTGGTCTTGCACAAATTGTTATGCCTCAGTTTCTTCATCTGTACAATAGAGCCTACATCACAAGACTTTCATGAAGATTAGGTGATTTTAGCACAATACCTGGCACATAATAGACCTCAATAATGTTAAAGGGATCAGTACTGTTGTTGCCACTATCATCAATGGGAGGAGCACCTTCAACATCAACACTGAACATATCTAACTGCACGGATCACTGTAATCCCCAAGGCCACTCTGCTTCTGCTCCCTTCCTTTGGTTTCTGCCACTGTCAGTGCCTTGACTGAGCAAGGCATATGCTCACCCTGCTGAACGGAGCCCCTCACACACTTCCTCTGACTGCCCATGCCAGTTCTCTCCTAGGAAGCCAACTCATGAAGTTCCACCCCAAAGCTGACTGCCTTTGGATCACCAGGAGTTAAATCCACAGATGCAAATTCAAAGCAATAACCAGGAACTCTGTGAGGTTCCAGTCTGTGGGAACCTCATTGCAAACTCAAGATCTCAGAGAAGACTGTGGGGCTATTGGATTGGCCAGAAGCATTGCCTTTGAGGAGGATATGCAGGATAAAATGCCCCAGTGAGGATACTGGCAGCACCATCAGGAGCACATTGGGCTCAGGAGCACTCAGGGCCATTCCTGACCTGAAGTCTGCAGCAACAATTGCTGTCACTTGATGCCAAGGATATCATGGAGCCAGAGCTGGAAGACATTACCATCCAGTCCAGAGCTGATGCACTGTGCCCATGGAGCCCCAGGAAGGTGGGATGGAGGTGCAGCTTGGTCCAGGTGCAGTGGCTCATGCCTGTAATCCCAGCACTTTGAAAGGCCAAGGTGGGCGGACTGCCTGAGGTCAGGAGTTCAAGACCAGTCTGGCCAACATGGTGAAACCCCGTCTCTACTAAAAATACAAAAAAACAAAAAAAAAAATTGGCTGGGCATGGTGCCATGCACCTGCAATCCCAGCTACTCGGGAGGCTGAGGCAGGGGAATTGCTTGAACCAGGGAGGCGGATGTTGCAGTGAGCCAAGATCATGCCACTGCATTCCAGCCTGGGCAACAGAGCAAGACTCTGTCTCAGGAAAAAAAAAAAAAAAAATCCAGGTTTGTTTTTTATTTGTCACTGGACAGCACACAAGAGTATCCTCTACTAAGGCCCCACAAACAGTGGTGGGGCCAAAGCTGAGGCCTCTCCTTCCAGATTCATCACCTCCCCAAGAACTAGAACTTTCTCTGCTCTCACCTTTCTGCCTCTATGTATGTCATTCCTCCTTTTCAAGGTCCTTATTACTCCTCTTCCAAAATCCTGCCCATTCTTCCAAGCTCACCTCTTCCCTATGGCTTTGCTAGCATAACTTATACTTATTGAATGAATGTCACTCTACTTATTCACATGTATGTGAAATGGACTCTAGGCTGTGTCCAAGATCCCAGGGACAACTTCATGGGCATCAACGGGGGTGCAATGAGAGATCATCCCATAAAGATACATACAGTCAATTCAGATACAAGGAGTTGCTTGGTAAGGTGGAAATTAAATTAAATTCTTTCAGGAAAGCAGCTGAGGACTCTTCTCTGTCAAAGGAGACCAGCAAAGCACTCTGCAGCTCTCTGCTTTCTCACTTCTTGGGGGTTACTTGGGTGTCCCTTGTAGTTATGCAAGTTAAGTCCAAGGAGACACTTTACCCTGGAGAAAGAGGATTCTCCTCACCTGACAAAATGTACTTTCCCAAAGCTCCAAGGAATGCAGAAACATCTTTGTAAGGGAGAAATGAATCAATCTGTCAAGGAGCAGAAAACCTTGTAGAAAGGGGACTGAAATCCTGAACTGAACCTAGGAAGTAGATTCGACATTAGAACAACTTTGAGTTGACTGAGGTGGTCTTCCTAACTGAAAAACAATTTAAGGACAAGAAGATTTTAAAAGAAGATTTACCAGAAAGAAGAGAAAGCCTGGGTTCACGGCCCCAACTTAACATTTGTCTTGAAGTTTTGCAATTCTGGAACATGAAACCAAGGCTGGAAACACTTCCAAACCCAGCTACCTTGGCATAGCTTCAGGAACAGCGACAGAGCATGTGATTATGAAATAGGTTAACCGGCATACTTTCCCCACTCCACGTGCCTGCACTAACCTTCTGAGCTTCTAAGTGTCAAAAACAAAAACGACTGCTGCTTCATTTCCACCCTCTTATCTTACCTGAAAATACCTTTTGTGGTTTACCCTAATAAGAAACATGCAGAAAAGGAAATTCTGAAAATGTCAGTCCAGCCTAGCCTGTTGACACATTACAATACCAGCACAGATAACTCACAAGGAAACATAGCCAGGACTCTGATCAAACCATGCCTGAAGCATGCTACCCTAAACTAATCAGTTATATAAGCCAAGAAACTTCCTTCGATATTTAAGCCAATGTAAATTGACTTTTCTATTATATGCAAACCAAAGTATTATGGCTGTTATAGGCAGAAACCAGTATCAGAATCTAGCACTGGGCCAGTAAAAAGAATGAAGAACATAAATATCTCACGTAAGGAAAAGAGCACTGAATAAGAAGGACTGAGCTAACTTTTATTGTTCTAAGATGGAACGAAGGAAG
Organism: Macaca nemestrina; assembly: GCF_043159975.1. Lineage (NCBI taxonomy): Eukaryota > Metazoa > Chordata > Mammalia > Primates > Cercopithecidae > Macaca > Macaca nemestrina. The sequence goes on from NC_092139.1 coordinate 25,586,499, forward strand.
CTTGTCCTGGGAGCATCTTAAATGCACCTCGTAGTCTCTGGCAATAACTGTTCAATTCACACAGCTCCCTTTGAACTCTGGAAAAATAAGCAAATGTATCCAATCCACTCCTGGGATACTTAATCAGTCAGCCTCACATGGCATGTCTCATAACTCTGTCCTCTGTTAAGTTTATCCTTGTTTAACAGTTCACATGAGGCCTCGTTATTCTCATCACTGAATGTAACTCAGGGGGCTTCTACTAGGTCTTTTAAAGAATAAGCCTTGGTAAATACTTCAATATATTAAAGAGTGTGGTTAAAAGCACAGCCTTTGAAGCAAGATAAATCTGCATTCAAATCCTGGCTCTACCACCTCTGGATGTAATATATTGAGCCAAGTTACTTAATTCATCTAAGCCTCAGCTTCCTCATCTGTAAGGTACAATAATGACTCCTATCCCACAGCGTTACCAACAGGATTAAATAAGATAATGCACAACAACTTAAATAGTACTGACACTTTAAATAATCTCTCAATAAATGTAACTATTCTTTTCACTACTATTTTAAATATTCTTTTGTTTTCTTGTATAGAAGAAATACAACTTCATTACAAATTATTAGGAAAACATACAAAAGTGAAAATTCTGAGCTGTGTTAAAAAGCATGATGTCAGACCAAGCACGGTGGCTCACGCCTATAATCCTAGGACTTTGGGAGGCTGAGGCGGATGGATCACCTGAGGTCAGGAGTTTAAGACTAGTCTAGCCAACATGGTGAAACCTTGTCTCTACTAAAAAAAAATACAAAAATTTGCCAGGCGTGGTGGTGGGCACCTGTAATCCCAGCTACTCCAGAGACTGAGGTAGGAGAATAGCTTCAACCCAGGAGGCAGAGGAAGAGGTTGCAGTGAGCCAAGATCACGCCCTTGCACTCCAACCTGAGCAACAGAGCAAAAACTCCACCAAAAAAAAAAAAAAAGCATAATGTTGAGCTATAATATATCAATCTTTTGTGAAGATTTTTAACACATTGAGTGAGGCAAAAAGCCAGTTGCAGAACAGGAAATAGTAAGTACATGTTTGTGTGAAACTGATGTCTAACACAGACATATACTCAGACTTACAGATATATCTAAATGCATGGAACATTATTTGAATAATACATAAGAACCTCTTACCAGGGGCTGCCTCTGACCAGTGTGATGGGGACAATGTGAAGCAGGTATAGAGAGTAAAGGGCCCAGACTACAGTGAAGCACTCACCTCAGGTGCAAAATTTTAAAGGGCACCAAAAAACTCAATAACCAAGATAAGTAATACTTAATGCAATATTTTAAAACTCAAGATTAATGCCAAACTATCAAAAATGTAAAGACATGATCAGTGAGCTAAGATACTGAAGAAAACAAATTGCTCGGAAAGATTGTGAACTTTTAAAAAAATTGAGAAGCAATGAGTCAGGATATGAAAATATTAACCATCAATCTAACAGGTGGCTGGGAGGTACAGAGAAAGCGTAGCTGAGAAAATTCACATTGTTGCAGGGCCCAAAGAACTCTTTAGAAAAGGAGTATCATAACATTAATTTGAAATTGTTTGTGTGATACACCTTATATTTCTCTTATGTCCCTATCCCCCTAGAGATCTCTGAACAAGTTAAAACCCATCTCCATTTGCACAGTTGATAGGGGCAAAAGATTTAGATTTTTGGTAGGTAGAATAATAGCCTCCCAAAGATGTTCACGTCTTAATCCTCAGAACCGGTGAGGTTAGGTTACATGGCAAGGGAGAACTTAAGGTTGCAGGTGTAATTAAAGATGCTAATCGACTGACTTTAAGATAAGAAGATTATCCTAGATTATACAGATGGACCCAACGTAATCACAAGGGTCCCTAAGTGGGGAGAGGGTGGTAAAAGAATCAGAACTAGAGAGATGGTATCATGAGAAACACTGACTAGCCATTGTTGCTGGACTTGAAAATGGAAGGGGCCACAAGTCAAAGAATGTGGGCAGCTTCTAGAAGGTGAAAAAGCCAAGGAAGTGGATTCTCCTCCAGAGCTTCCAGAAGGAATGCAGCCCCACCAACACCTTGATTTTAGCCCCCTAAGACCCATCTCAGGCTTCTGACTTCCAGAAGTATAAGATAATAAATTTGTGTTGGTTTCAGCAACCAAGTATGAGATAAGCAATACAGATCTTGGTACCTAGAAGTAGGGTGTTGCTGTAACAGCTAAAAATGTGGAAGTGTCTCTTGTGATACAGAATGCAGAGGTACCAGGGTGTGTGTGAGGGAAAGGAAAGAAGTGCAGATCTCATTCTAAAAGAATGAAAGGCTCACAGTTAGAGCTGGTTTGGAGTCAGTCGCACTCTCCCCTGCTAGTCATTCAGGAAGAAAGCCTCCCACAAGTTGGAATTCTCAGAATTGCCTCCATACTGAGCACAGATAAGTCACATTCTCTGATTTCAGGGTTTGCTGCTTCTGTACAAAACAAGACAATTTTGACTCTGTTTTCCCATTGTACATGCCCTGGGAGGCACTATGTAGCCTGCCTCAGAGGCAGTAAGTAAAGGGTTAACCTCCTCTCTGACTAATGCAAGTGTCCTGTCATCTCTCTATGGGGCAGAAATCAATGAAGGCTGTTTTCATCCAAGTAAAAATAAATCTTAATCACCTTTGTAAAGGAGGAGAAGATAAGCAGACAGCATTCTAAAAATGGATTCCCCTAGTTAACAACTGTTAAGTGCTATTTCTTAAACAATACCAAAGATGACATCACATTCAGGTTATAGGGTGGACATCATCCACTGCTGATTAGGGAGCAATTGAAAGGGGGAAGGAAAGAAAATAAAGATATATAAACAGTTTCAAAAACTGTATTGAAAGAGCTCTCAGAATGTGTGAGGCATATAAGAATGAGCAAGCCAGCAACACATCTCTAACATGGGTGGCTGGCAAGTGTTGACACCAGAGAGGATATCCAGGTACCCTCACATTTCTCCATCATTATGTCCTAGGCTGGACATGCTGGACAGACTGTGTTACTCACCCACATAGCCACATGAAACCATAAAAATCCTCAGCCACGTGCTTTCTCTTGTCTCATATTACCACACCTCCTGTGCTTTTCCTAAAATCTTTAGTACAGCTTCCAACTTCCCTCCTCTCTGCTACTGAAAATGCCTATTTGAGGGTTCTCAGTGGTTCTGTTTTCTATGGTAGATTGTATTGTTGTTGGAATTATTTACCCTTCTATTGTCAGTCAAATAAGTATACATTTTCATCCCATTGACTTTGTTTTTGGCCATGTGACATACTTTGACCAATGGCAGGTGAGCATATGTAATATATACCATATCCATGAAGTTAAGATGTGTTGCAAGTTTCTACTCGATCTCTTGCTCTCTTTCTGTCATGAAGATGGTATGTTCTAGATTAGGATAATTCCTTCTGCTTGGGTTCCAAAATGAAAGACATATTTGAGCAAAGTGCAGCCAAACTATAGCTGCTAATATGTGACAGGAAAGAGAAATAAAATTTTGTTGTTTGATAAAGCACTCATATTTGAAGAATTTGTTACCATGGCCTCGCTTAGCAAAAGCTTATTGCATCATCCAGTTAAATGACTTCTCCTCAAGTTTCATCTGCTCAATCCCTGCAATATTTCACAAAGTATTTCTTCTGAACTCTAGTAGTAAAAGAAACTCAAAAGGGATAGGGTAAGATAAATTTGGGAAATTCTGCATAACCACTTTTGGACATTAATAATACCCACCGGCATATTAAAGGCTCTGAGAAGTTCTGTCATATACAGTAGTGGTTAAAGGCATGAGCTCCGAAGTCTTATTTCCTGGATTTGAATCCTGAATCAACTAGTACTTACTATATGAATGACTTTGAATAGGACACTTAATCTGAGTCTCAGTTTTCTCATTTAAAAGAGGAAGATAATAAGAGTACTCTTGCAGGGTTATAGTGAGGATTAAATGAGATGATGAAAATTAAATACTAGTGGACTGCTTTCCGGGTCACAGAATGATCTGTCCTCTTTCCCAAACTCATAGAAATGGCACATAAAGTACATTAAATTATTAAAATAGCCATGATCATGTTCAGAAATAATATTCAAATCTCTTTATTAGTGATGGAAAAAAATTTTACAATTTTGAGACAGGCTGAAGCTCAAGGTTCACCAGGCACTGGAGCTATAATTAGGTGCTAAGGGTGAAGAGCTCAAGTTCTACAGGAGAATGGGAAGTTGAACATTCTTCATGCATAGCTGGGGAACAGAAACAGTCTCCCAAGTGAGGCCAGAGGCCAAGACTGTGCTTCCCTTCTCTTCCCCTCTGCAAACAGACATTTTCAGGGATAGACAGGGATCCAAAGGCCCTTTTTCATCTTGTACTACTTCTGTTCCTTTCAGTCCTAGCGGGCAGTGTTTCAGCCAATACATTTCCCTTAAAATCTTCGTGGTTCTCCTATGAAACTAGGGTTCGTGTCATTAGACAAAGGACAAGCTTACAAATCTCCAAGCCTTTGTCTATCTTGGGCTACTGCTGAGATTGCTGAGAGACAATACCCTTAAGTTTCTTATTAGCCCTTTTTATTTACTAAATGGCTCTCTGAGGCACCACTTTCAATCTTCCTGAGATCTTTGCAAATGATTTTATAGTCACACCTTGAACTTCATCTTTAGACTATGTTTCCCTAGATGTACCTCAAATTTTATCTTTTCTTCTGGTAGATTCCCTGCCTTCCTGTCTGATCAGAGCCCATTTTCTCACCCTTTGCCTGCCCTACCTGACACACAATGCAACAAGTAGAATGGCAAGTGGCAGGTGTTCAACCAATATTCATCACATAAACGAAGGAATTATTCTGTAAACCCCTAAGTGATCATAATTAGGCATGAACTAACTGAATGACTTTTCCACATGCTTTGTTGCCAACTCCCTCATTTTAAAGAAAAATACAAAGCAAATGTACTGGGGATTGTCCTAACAAATTCACTAGGCTTAGAGCTTCCTGAGCCATCTGTACCCCTGCCAATGCATCTGACTGTGCTAGAACTGAAGGAAAGGGAAAAGATCTGCTGCTGACTTCCAGTCAGAGGTCTGGGGTATTTCAAGTACAACATGGCAGTGGTTGTCTCTCAGATTTCCCATGGCAGGCTCCCAAGAGGCCTCTTTTCTACATGAGGAAGAGAGAGGGCTATGGTTTAAAAGAAAAAACTGCTGAAGGTAGCAGATGTAGTGGAAATGCCCAGCAAGACGCAGATATTCCCTGGGAATGAGAGTCTAAAGAACCCACTAATACTCAGAGAATGAGAATGACACAGCACCTGTTGTCTTTGCAGGGCTGGGGAAAATGATAGTGCCCGGCACTACCCAGAGGAGGAAGCAATAACTGATCAAGATTGAGAACACATATAAGATACCACCTGGGAGCACCCAGAAATGCCTGATGGATGGACAAATTTGTAAAGGCATTCACAGGTAGCACTAGTGTAGCAGACGCTGTTGGTGCCTTGCCCCATCACTATGGTGCAACCTCAAAGTCACCTGCAGCTTCTGTAGACAGATTCCATACTTACCAATGGAGATCCTACCCCAAGCATCTCCATCTCTGTGCCTGAGAGCTTCCCTTTGTAACTGGCGCAGGTTCAGCTCATGTTGGATTAAGAGGATCAGATGGAAAGAGCCAGGCAGATCTTGCCCCGGGAAACAACCTTCAACCAATGAGGCACTGTAATGGATGAACAAATACCCAGCTTCCTTCCTGCCTGTGGAACAATTATAAGGTGAGCTCTACCGAGGTCCTCAGAAAGTCTGAGCCTGGTTGTCCCACCAGGCTCATTAGTGTACCCTTAGTTGCCTGCCTTCCCTTCCTGGTCTCATGTCCCCACTCCCTACTGTGCTTCCTGGAGTCATACCCTGAAGAAAAAGCATGCACCCAAATCCGTGACTTGGGTCTATATTGGAGAGCAGAGTTAAGTCTACCGGGCCCAACTACCCAGAAACACAAAGACTGTCTTAGCCAACATCCTCCCAGAACCTGTATCTGAAGAAGTCTGTTTCACCATCTCTCACTGGGAGTCTGGGCTCTTTTAATCAGAGCACCATGAGTGGAGTTGAGCTCACACAGTCAGAAACACAGATTCAAACCCCAACTCTACCCTTTTTGAGCTGTGTGCCTCTGGACAAGTTACTTTGCCTCTCTGAACTTCTATCTCTTTTATAAAATAGAAACAATAGGAGTTCCTGCCTCTTAAGGTTAAAAGCAGTTTACACACAAGCACTAAGCTTGACATGGTACTTGGCATATAGTACTCCATCAGTGGCCACTCTCATTATTATGTCTCTCTGGCCCCTAAATCACTGATTTGGGGGGTTTACTCCAAACAATCAAGCCTATTCTCAGCACCATCTCTCAGGGCCCCCTGACCCCAAGCTCTCACACAAGCAGATGTCAGAAACTCCAGCCCAGGACTGGTTATTTCATCTGCAGGAAGCTTGACACCTGGCATGGATGCTTTCCCTGGAACAACCTCCTCTCCCAGATGTTTTCATGCTCCTGCCCAATGGCCCTTCAGCTGCAGAGAGGCTCAAAAGGACTGAGCAACCTATGGGCCTGGGGGCCTTTAGCCCTTTTCCATCTGTCAGGCCAGCTCCCAAAACAGCCGCAGATGCTCCACCCCAGGCAGCTGTGGGGCGAGTTGGCCTCTTTTTGCCCCAGCACACAGCAGCTGGGCCATATGTTCACACCAGAGGACAGAGAAGTTCATTCTGGGGGCAGCCTCCTTACTGCTCAGATTAATTCACTCATTCCAAGAGCAAATATCCAGCACCTACAAAGGGCCAGACCCTGAACTAGACACTAGGAATACAAGTTTTGCCCAAGAGAGGCTCATAGTTTGGTGAGGAAGACAGATGATAAAAGAGGGCAGATAGGTTTTGAGCTAGTGTAATTAGTTTTAAAAGGAAAGTAAGTATACAGACCTTTGGTAATAAGAGAAGCAAGCACATCAACTAATCTTGGGGGGTAAAAAAAGAGAAGACTTCTCTTTTTTTATCTGGTTCCTGAGATAAGAACTGAAGGACAAAGAAAAGTGAACAGGATGGAAAGAAGAAGAAAAGATGCTCCTGGGAAAGCACAGCTTGAGAAAATATATGGAGGTGCTAGGTTCAGATTTTGGAGCCGTGTACAATTCATTCATTGTACTGCCTACTTGGTACTACCTCCATTTCAAAACCTGCCATACTCATCCATATGAAAGAGCTGCCATGTTTCTAGAAGACTCCACTCTATTAGAGTCCACTGGGCTTGAGTCACCCAACACAAGATAGGCTCAGCGATTACCACCCGAGGACTTTAACTTAAGATCAAGTGGTGGCTGAAACTGTAAGATGATGAACTCAAGAATTGTTTCCAGTAGTAAAGCCGGTGATGTTCAAACATGATGCCCTTCCCATCAAGAGATGGGTCTGTGGCCCCTCCCTTGAATCTAGCCAACATTTTTTGATTAACTTGATGAATAAACTATGGCAGAAGTGGCTTTCAAGGTTCTGTTAGAAAAGATCATGCACCCTCTGCCATTTTTCCTTGGGACACCAATCACTGAAGCCTTGAGCCACCATGTAAGAATTTTGGCTACCCTGAAATTGCTATACTAGAGTGACCACATAGACAGACTACAGAGTGGTAGAGAGAGAGATAGCAGAGGGGCACCGGCTATCTCATCCCTCAGCCCAGGTGCCAGGTATGAGAGTAAGAAAGATGACTTCAACTGCAGCCAACATCAGTCAAATGGCAACCACATGAGAAAACTGAGGATTAGCCAACTGGCCGTGCCAAGGTAACCCTCAGAATCATGAGAGATAATAATGATAAATGCTTGTTGATGCAATAATAAATAAGCAACATAGAAAAGCTCTTCTGTAAAGAGAGAGAAAGAAGCCAACACTGAAGATACATAGAAACTGCTTGACTTCTTAAACTAGTTATTCCTGGGCACCCTTCTGCCTGCCTTCCCTGCAACAGTGTTCTTAGATTCTGTGAGCCAATGAGTTCTTATTGCCTAAGTGGAATTTCTCTTTCAACCAAATGAATACAGGTGAGTTGGGATAAACCTCAAGATTTTGATGTGCTTACAGCATGTGCTCTGGAGGTGAAAGTAAAGAGAGATGAGGAAGAATAGATCATCTCAGGACAGATCATTGAGGAACTGCAGGCCACAGCAAGGAGTTTCAATTTATAATACACCCATCTCCATAAATGACTTGAGGAGGCTACTGAGAACTTTGGGCATTATTGTAAGGACAATAATGTCAGTGAACAGTTTTCATCCAAAGAGTGACAGGCTTAGACATGCAGTGTGAAGAGGTCAACCTGCCAGTTTGGATGATGCATTGGAAGAAAGTACACTGAACAGGAGTCAATTGACTTGATACAAGGAGGAAATAAGAAGCTGAACTAAAGTGGGGAAATGGGGGTGGAATAAGAAAGTATTAAAAGGCAGAATTGACAGGACCTAGAACCTTTTATGGGAGTGAGAAAAAGGATGGGAAAAGACCAAGATGATTTCCAAGTTTGTGGTTTGAGCATCTGAAGAGGTAATGGTGCCTTCATCAAGATGTAAGAGGAAGACCACATCAAGAGACAAAGATGATGTCTTCAGCTTGTATGTGCAGAGATTGGGGCATCTATGGCAAATTCTGGGGGAAAGATTATCCTTTGATGTATCCATTTAACACATTCATTGAGCACACAGTATTTATTGAGCACATATTATATGTCAGGCTCTAGCAGGGTGTTTGCAAACAAAATTTATATGGTGCTTACCCTCATACATTTTACTGTCCAGTGAAACAGATGAGAATGAATTGAAATTAGTTGCAAGTCACATATATAAGTACAAACTCTTGAAGAATGCTATGAAGGAAAGATACTGGAAGCTAGCACAGCACATTATAAGGAAACCTGGTGGAGCCTGCGGATATATCAGTTACCTTGGTGGCATAACAAATAACTCCAATATTTAGTTCATAACACAGTTACATTCATTTTTTATTATCTCTTGCAGTTTCTTTTAGATGGAATTCTAAAGATGCATTGTGGGGGTTACTTATCTCTCCTCCATGATGTCTGGGATCTCAGCTGGAAGGCTCAAAGACTGTGGAGCTGAAATTATCTGAAAGCACATTCAGTCGCATGTTAGATGGGCAATGCTGGCTCTCATCTGGAGGCCTGAATTTCTTTCCCAGTGGTCTCTTCGCATGTGCTACTTGGGCTTCCTCACAAAATGGTGGGGGTACCATGGACAAGGGAAGAGAGGAACAGAGAGAAACAGACAGCACTCCAGGTAGCTGCTATGCTACCTTTTATGACCTAAACTTGGAAGTCACACAGCATCATTTCTGCCACTTTCTACTGATTGTGACAGTTACAAATATCCACCCCAAGTTCTGTATGATATAACACTGACCCACCTGTTGATAGAGCAATGTCAATATTGCATTGTAAAAAAAGCATGTGGGATGGGAGATATATTTGTGTGGCCATCTTTGGAAAATATAATTAATCTGCCACAGGAGAGATAAGCAAAGACTGCTCAGAGAAAGTGACATTTGAGCTGGGATCTCAGCAATGAACACAAATCAACCAGTGACAGAGTGATGAAGAAAGATTAGGGATGGTATTCCTAGAAGAGGGAACAGCATGTGAAGAGGCCCTGAAGTATGAAAGAGCATGATATATTCAAGAAGCTGACGGAGGCCAGAGAAGTTGGAGTGAGTTGAAAGTACGAATCAAAGTCTCAAGAAAAAGGTCAGTGCTGGAAGCAAAATGTGAAAGCCCAGCATAGATGCCTGTGGCGGGGAGATACTTGTGCAAAGAGAGAGGAAAACAAGTCTCATAAAAACTTGAGTTAGCTTAGACTTAATGCCCTCTGCCAACTTCCTGCTCCTAAAATATGACCAAGCTCAGAACTTGTCTTCACTGTCTCAACCAATAGAAGCTGTGTGCCTTCATTTACTCTCTATTACCCAAATGTAATAGCCAGCTTCAAAAGTGGCCCCCAGGGCCCTTGACTCCTGGTATTCACACATTTGTGTAGTTTCTTCCCACACTGAATCAAGCTGACCTCTGTGACCAAAAGAATACTATAGAAGCGACAGTGCATGACTTCCCAGAGTAGATCATAAATGGCACTGGATTGCTTATTCTGGAAAGACCAGCCATAAAGCCACAAGGACTCAAGCAGCCCTCTGAAGAAACTCATGTGGAGGAAGAACTGAGGTCTGCTATCAACAGTCAGCACCAACTTGTCAGCCACTTTGCAAGTGGATCCTCAGCCCCAGGCAAACCTTCAGATGATTCTAGGACCCTAGCCTTCAAGTCCTCAAGCTGAGGCCTCAGACAACTTGAAGCAGAGACAGGGAATCCCCATTGCGCCCTGCCTTGATTGATGACCAACAAAAACCATGCAAGAAAACAAATGATTATTGTTGTTTCAGGCTATTAAAGTACTAAAGTGATTTGTTATACAGCTATAGATAACTACTACACTAGCTCTGACCCTTTGATTATCCTCCCCTACCTCACACCTCCCCCTAGATGTAACTGGCTCCAGGAGATTCCTTGAGCTAGAAGAGATCACCCATTCAAAGACTGGCTCCATTTGGAACTTTCCATGAAGTTAAAAAAAAAAAAAAACTCATCTCCTTTTGCACACTTCTAGTGACAGAGAATTTACTACCTCCCAATTAACTGCCTTGCAGGCAGAAGAGATTTCCACCCAAGTCCCCACTATGCTAGTTCCTTCTTCCCTGGGAGCTGTCCCTGACCCAGTGCTGAAACCAGACCCCGCTCACCCACCCGCAACCAAAAGATCAAATTACAATTACAAAAAGCACACTTGACTAGGAAACATCAGCAACAAAGTTCCATTTCCCTGTATCTCTAAATGAAAAAAAAAAAAAGCCTCCTTGTCAGTTTGGAGCAATTAGCTGTGGGAGATGATGACGAAGCAGTGAGAGGTGCTGCAAGGGGGCAGAGTGGCAGCGGAAGCCCCGACTCAGACAGACATGCCCCAGATGGCACAACGAGATAACGCCTTTCACATTTCAGAAATCACATTGTCAACAATGTTTCCAGACTCGGAAATTAACTGAAGTCATCAGGAGTGCCTGGCAGCAAGCAGCAGGCACCCTGGTGGGGGCCCCTCATTTGACGTTATGCACTGGTGCAAAGAGAAACTGGCAAATTCACAGGAAAGGTTGGTGGAGCTACCTTCTCCTAAGGCTGCAGGCAGGGCAAGCCTGGGGGCATATGGAGGCATTTTCTCAGGGTTAGCTATCAAAAGTCCCAATCTTCTATCTCCTGTCTCTACAGTAGGGGATTAAGTTCAAGTGTCACACTGTGACCTCCTCTTTCTATTCCATGCCTTGTGGAATGTCCTCTTTAGAGGGTTACAAAAAGCAAAAGTGATTAATTCAATCACCCATGTCTTAAATTTATATTATGTGTAACAAAACTATCCTTGTCATTGTAAAAACTGCTCTTTTTGCTAACCATAAGACCTATCAGAGGCAGTCTATGCCAGCCACTCCAACCTTTCTATTATAGTTGACCTGCCTCACATCCCCCTACCCTTAAAAGAGCCAAAAAAGATAATCAGAGGCTAGTACCCAGCTAGCAAAGACCCACAACTCCAGTCAAATGCAATGATTTGGGGGGATTGGGAGTTAGCTATCACTGCAATCCTAGGTGGTACCATAAGCAAGCATGGGATGCAACGGGGGTAAAGATTACATCCCACTTTCAATAGTTCCCCCTTAATTGCAGTTTCACTCTTTATGGTTTTGGTTACTGGTGGTCAACTGAGGTCCAAAAATATTAAACAGAAAATTCCAATGCTTTTACACTGTTGGTGGGAGTGTACATTAGTTCAACCATTGTGGAAGACAGTGTGGTGATTCCTCAAAGACCTAGAGGCAGAAATACCATTTGACCCAGCAATCCCATTACTGGGTATATACCCAAAGGAATAGAAATTATTCTATTATAAAGATACATGTACTCACATGTTCATTGAAGCACTAGGGGCTCACAGTAGCAAAGAAATGGAATTGACCTAAATGCCTGTCAATGTTAGACTAGATAAAGAAAATACAGTACATATACGCCACGGAATACTATCCAGCCATAAAAAAGAAGGAGATCATGTCCTTTGCAGAGACATGGACAGAGCTGGAGGCCATTATCCTCAGCAAATTAAAGCAGGAACAAAAAACCAAATACCACATGTTCTCACTTATAAGTGGGAGCTCAATGATGAAAAAACATGGGCACATGGTGGAGGAACACACACTGGGGCCTGTCAGGGAGTTGGGAGGGACGAGGGGAAAGAACATCAGGAAAAATGGCTAATGGATGCTGGGCTTAATAACTAGGTGATGGGATGATCTGCAAACCACCATGGCACACATTTACCTGGGTAACAAACCTGTACATCCTGCATATGTACCCCTGAACTTAAAAAAATAAATACAGAATTCCAGAAATAAATAATTCATAAGTTTTAAATTGCATGCCATTCTGAAAAACATGATACAATATCACACCATCCTGCTCCAACCCTCCCAGGATGTGAATCATCTCTTTGTCCAGCATATCCATCCATATATGCTCCACTAGTGACTTAGTAGCTGCCTCAGTTATCAGATCAACTGTTGAGGTATCGCAGTGCTTGAGTTCATGCAACCCTTATTTTACTGAATAGTAACCTCAAAGCACAAGATTAGTGATGCTGGCAATTCAGATACACCAAAGAGAGGCCTTGAAGTGCTTCCTTTAAGTGAAAAGATGAAAGTTCTCTACTTAATAGAGAAAAGAAAAAAAAACTGTATGCTGAGATTGCTAAGATCTGCATATAAGATATTTTAATAAAGAGAAAGAGATCACATTCACATAACTTTCATTAAAGTATGTTGTAATAATTGTTCTATTTTATTATTCATTATTGTTAGTCTCTTACTGTGCCTAATTTATCAATTAAACTTTATCATAGTTATTTACGAATAGAAAAATACATTGTGGCCGGGCGCAGTGGCTCATGCCTGAAATCCCAGCACTTTGGGAGGCCAAGGTGGGTGAATCACAAGGTCAGGAGTTCAAGACCAGCCTGGCCAATATGGTGAAACCCCATCTCTACTAAAAATGCAAAAATTAGTCAGCGTGGTGGCGGGCACTTGTAATCCCAGCTAGTCGGGAGGCTGAGGCAGGAGAATCACTTGAACCCGGGAAGCAGAGGTTGCAGTGAGCCAAGATCACGCCACTGCACTCTAGCCTGGGTAACAGAACAAGACTCCATCTCAAAAGAAAAAAGAAAAATACATCGTAAAAATAGAACTCAGTACTATCTACGGTTTCAGGATCCACTGGGGTCTTGGAATGTATCCCCTTTGGATAAGAGGGAGCAAATAATGCATGCAAAGAATAAATACTCTGGAAAAAATAGTTCTTGTCTCTTCTCCTGAAGTACCTTCTTATGTTTGTGCTGGAAGGAATCAGGACTATTTATCTAATTGCAGAATCACACCTACTAAGACAAAGGAACAGGGTAAATGATTCCTCTTAGGAATTCAAAAGGACAAAAGCTAAGCCTGAACATGTGCTATGCATAGTGTTGGAAACAAAGCTTGAAAATGGTAGGTAACAGGTGGGAAGTGGAGGGTGGAACACTGGTGGTTATAGTTATACAGATAATTGGGACTCAACTTGAAGCTTCCAACTGAATCTATACATCCTTCAGGGAGTTCAAGCCCCAGGAGGTATCTGAGGCCCTTGCCTCCCTCCCAAAGTTCTGAAAAATTTGGGGACCATTTTGCCATTGCAAGACATCCAGCAGCTAGTAGTCAGCTCTGAACAGTGACAAAACCCCCAGGAGATGAAATGAAAGGGAAAGGTAAGTTGAAGATCTTGCCTAAAGAAAGTGGTTTGAGCAGCCTACAGTCTTTATGAAGGTCAACTAGCTGGAACCCACTAGCTAGACCATCTCCTGGCATTGGCAAAATGTGAAAGGAGCCAAATCCAGAAGATAGCTCTGCCTCTGGGGGCATTTAGGGACCCAGGAGAGAGTGTCTCTTTTATCCTCAGCCAATGGTGGGCTCTAAGAACAGGGAACTGCCGATGAGTTATTCTCAAGACTCTCCTCCCTGCACAACTTCTTCTGGGGCTTAATTGCATCCAGATCTGTCTCCACTGGTAAGTTAGAGACGGATGGGGGAAAATGAGGGTTGAGGAAACACCTTCTGTAAGCCAGATCTTTTGTATATTTCATCTCAGGTTGTGTTCTCAAAGGCCTTGTGGCCAAAGGATAATTAAAGCAGCAAGTATCTGAATGGAATTACAGCTCTAAGTATTGCTCTTGTAGAAACTCTGCTTCCACAGCCCCAGACTTCGCCAAATTTGGTGGCCACACCCTCATGGGCTCTTGTTAGTTATCAGAAGGAACTGAACTTTGTCTCTGATTTTAGCCCTAGGGCAGCCCAGGTGGCCTGGTGAGACAAGAAAATTAATCAGGAAGTAACAACCCAAAGAAACCAGGAGAGCTTAGATTTCTGCAAATTCTTAAAGAGCCCAAAAAGGGGGTTGGCCTCCCTCTTAACCAGTGGTTCGCAAAGTGTGGTCCCTGGATCAGTGGCATTGACATCACCTGGGAACATGTTAGAAATGCAAATTCTAGGACTCCACCCTAAGCCTCATGAATCAAAAACACTGGGGTTGGGGCCAGCAATCTGCATTTTTAAAAGCGCTATATGTGATCCTGACTCATGGCCAAATTTAAGAAGTACTGATTTAAAACTAGAAGGTCAAGTTAATCCCACCTGAATCTCAGGAGCAGGAACAGTGAGAACCCTCTGAATGTAGGCAGGCCCCCTACCTCTCTCCTTCCATGCAAATTCACATGCTAGTCTGGCAGGGCCTGGGTCCAATCCTGCCTGGTCTTTCCAGCCCCATCTCAGCTGAGAATATATGAGGGACACACCAGTCTCTGTGGAACTACTTGGGGGTACTGAGAAGCATCATGCCTCGGGGGTTCTTGCTCCTCTTGGGAACTTTCAATGGGAAAACGGGGGCTATGTTCAAAAATTACTCTTTCCCCACTGGGAACACCCGCACTTCAGCTGGGGACTTTCCCCAAGGCCGCCAAGAGTAAAACTGTTAGTCAGGCAAGGCTCCCACTCCCCTTTGAAAGTCCTGCAAGGGGCAGACATGCAGGCCCAGCCCTGAGGCTCTGAGCTGGGAGGCCTGTCACACCTGGGGAGGCCCCAAGACACCAGCTCGGCAGCTGGGCCTGGATGGCAATGCGGCTGCCGGGTGATGGATCACTTTCCGATGAGGGTGCTGTGCAGGCCGCCAGCTGTGCCAGCGCAGACTCCTGATCAGCATGGCTGCACCGCTCACCACTAACCCACACTTGCCAGAACAGGGAACCAGGAAACATCACACCTCGGGTGAGCAGCAATTAATCTGTGCAGGAGACAGGTCGAAGACAGGAAAGGGGAGCTGCCAGAGAGCTGATGGGCCCTGCCTGCCTTGCCTCAGGGTGGGCTGGGCCCTCCAGACACACAGGCTGCCCAGCTTAAGGTGCACTCATCAGCCTTCCCCAGTAGCCCCATGGGGAGGCAAACACAGGGACCCTCAACAGCCAAGAGCACTGGACTGAGACTCAGTAGATGCAGGTTCAAATCCCAGCTCTGGCACTTACAGGTTCTGAGACCTTGAGTTTAGTCTGAGCATCATTTTCCACTTGGGAAGCACAACTGCAACCACTCAGAGCCATGGTGAGAAGCAAATGAAAGGACTTGTGTAAGTAAAGTATCTGGCATGTGGCAAACATATGACAAATAGTGATTCATTCCCCTGTCCTCGGTTACACCCTGAGGTTCTCTTGGATAACCCTACATGAGATTACTAAGCAGGCAAAGAGCACTTCTCCCAAGCCAATGAGGTCCTGAAAGTAAAGGGAAATGATGAAGAAGCAAATATCTTCTCATGGATCATTCAATCTGGGAACAGCCTGATGGTGGCAAAGAAAGAAGTAGCAGCCCATGCAGGAACCCTGTGTCTAGCTGGCCTCCTGCTCCCAGCCTCATCCCTGTCCAGTCCACAAAACCAAGAGGTGATTTTCAGAAGACACATCTGATCATTTCCTTGTTCTATTTTTAAGCCCTGGGTGACTCCTGAATGCCAACAGAGCAAAGTAAAAATGTCTCAGCATGGCATTCAGTATCAGTCCCAAATCGGCTGAGTCTTTTTCTCACCATGAGCTTTGCTCTTCCAGCCACCCAGAAAAGTTTACCATTCCCAGAATACACCAGGACATTGCAAAACAGGGCCTCTGCCTGTGCTGACCCTCCACCAGGAAAGGCCAGCCTGTGCTCTTATCTATCTAAAGCACCTCCCCACTTACAGCTCACCTTTGGGAAGACCCCCTTGATGCCCTATTCCAGGCATGAGTAATTACAATGGACTTCCTTGCACGTGGTACAAGTGTCTATCGAGACCCTCTGCCTATTAGGAGCTGTTTGGTTTTTGGTCCCCTCCGTCACTGATCTGGGGGCTCCTCCATCGCAGGGACCGTATTTGATTCCTCTCCACATCTCTGGCTCCAGCACAGTGCCTGGCACATAGTAGGTGCTCTGTAAATGTTTAGGTAACTTAAGTGCTCTTTTCATTGACACCCCATAGTCATATCCATGTAAACTAATGATCTGTGAAGCCACAGATGGTTTCCCCTCAATGAGGCAGAGGGAAAATCAAGGTCCTGGCCACACCTATTCATCTCCAGCCCAGAGCCAGCTTTTCCCAAGGTCCAAGAAGACTCACGGTCAGAGGATGGTCTGTTGACCCCTCAAATTCCCACTGGGTTAGCTAATGTCAAATTCCAGTGCAATTTATCCTTCTGTGGCCAAACCTATAGACTGCTTGAAAACAATACATTTCATCTCAGGGTTTTAAATCAGTGTTTTAGTCCCTCCTGGAAGGGCTCAGTGTCTCATCAGCCTCTTTAGAGCCTTAGGCCAACAGTTATATAACTTTTTGACCAGTACCTCCACTGATGATGTGGACCCCAGGGGTCACCAGAAAATGTGGAGAATCAAAGAGCCTCATGAGCCAGAGGGAATTATGTAACAGTGCAACTAGTCTGTTTACCCTCCTAAAGCTTAAATCATCTCTATAGGCTCCCTTCCCAGCTTAATATTTCCAATGACAGAGAACTCACCATCTCCAAGGATATCTTATTCTATCCTTGGTCAGCTCCTCAGATGTCTCCAAGTCCTGCAGTTTTCCATAGATCAATGGTTTTAATAACCCCAGGCCCCCTTCCTTCCAAATATCCTTCCCCTAATCTCTAAAGTGTTTTGAGATAAGTTAAGAGGTTTATGCATCACCTGAATATCTCTGGGTCAAACACTGTCCTTCCACTGAATTCTCATTCTCTGCCCTGGATCACAGCTCTTGTGATATTTCTATTAACATGGCTTGAGGGTAAATAGGATTTGTGGATCCACAACATCCTGATTACTATACAAAGACAAGAGTGAGCTAAAAGCCCCCAACACCTTACAGACCTGCTTCGCTAAGCCAGAGCTCTCTGATCCTGCACTTGGACCACTGCTTCTGCAACCCAACACAGGACCCTCCCTTATTCTTCTGCTGATTCACCTAATAAAATCTGGCCGCACTTAGGCAACCAAGATCTAAAAAGATACTGATTTTTTCAGCCAGCTTCTTCACACATTTTCTCTTTCACCTTTATTTCATCAGCAAATCACATAAGTGGCTTTTCCATCTCTTCATCCAAATCGTTAAAGTGCTAATATGATTAGGGTTACCATAGAGCCCATAGGCACTCCAATAAAGACCTCCCCGCAAAATGATATCAACTCATTTATCTGCTCTGAATGGGTAAACTAGTCTTTAGTCTCCTGGGATCCTCTAAGACCCAGTTTGCATTCTCAGTTTTCTCTCTAAGGATATCTAAAGATTTTTTTGTATGTTCTGCTGAAATCCAAATCAGTTATCTGCTTCATGGGACAGAGATTACTAGTTTGGCACCCAACATCTATGCTTCCTGGCTTTGTCAAGAGGCAATGTGTCAAGATACTACATTTCCCAGCCTCCCCTGCAAATAACGGTGGTCACGTGACATAGTTCTAGTCAATGAGATGGAAGTTATTGGGTAGCCCTCACAGGAAAACCACTTTTAAAAAGCCAACTCAGATGACACAGGTCCTTTGTCCTTCCTGCCTGAAATACTGATGTGATGTGGCAGGTGGAGCAGTCATTTTGCAACCATAAGGGAAAAGTCAGGACAATCACAGGTGCTATAGCCCTGAGAGTCATGGGTCTCTGAAATAAATACTAGAGACCACCTGCTACTAGACTTCTCTTTGCAGGAGAAAAGAAGAATTCCTTAATTGTTTAAGTCACTCATCTTTTGGTTTGTTATTCAAAGCCAAGTACAATTCCTAACAGATATGTCACTGTCTTACTCTGAGAGCCTAATGACACTATCTAAAAAGGAAATGATATTATCCTCCTATAACTTATTCTAAGTGAGTCAATATTGGTTTCTAGTGATCTCCAAGATGTTTACAAATCTTACCCTAAATAAATCATATGAGATTCCTGCCCAGGATTGATTCACCTTTCTTCCCTTAAGGGAAATGGAATTTTTTTTGCCAGTTTCCAGGCTTCAGGCGTCTCTCTCCTCCAGGATTTCTGAAAATTAGCATAATTAATTCAAGGGTCTGCAATTTCCCAGAGATCACTCATCTTGCTAAAATTATTTCAACTAGTTTTGAGCTATCTATAAACTTCTACCTTTGAGTGTTGTCTTATCAATGTTACCTTTACCCTTTGTGATCTGAAAATGTATCTTCCTTGGTCAAGATGATAGCCAAGTTCCTAGTTAAAGATTATTATTTCTCTGACACTTTCCACATCACATTTGTCCCAAGCAAAGGCATCTTACCAACACCTCGTATGGCAACCAAGTGTATCTATACCTGCTTGGCCTCACATCCCAAAATATTGAGTTGAAATATAACGAGATGCCTCTCCCTTGAATACTTCTTCACCTGACATACAGCTCTTTGTTCATGAACCCAAAGTAGCTGCAGGCCCAGAATATCTAGAATTGTGGGAAACTTCAAGTTATGGATTGCATTAGGCTACTCTTGCATTGCTGTAAAGAAATACCTGAGACTGGGTAATTTACCAAAAAAAAAAAAAAAATAGGTTTCATTGGCTTATGGGTCTGCAGGCTGTATAGAATCATGGTGCTGGCATCTGCTTGGCTTCTAAAGAAGACCCAGGAAGCTTACAATCATGGCAGAAGGTAAAGCGGGGGCAGGCACATTATATGGTGAAAGCACGAGCAAGTGAGAGAGTTGGAGGGAGGTACCACACACCTTTAAACAACCAGATCTCATATGAACTCAGAGTGAGAACTTACTTATCACCAAAGCAATGGCCCAAGCCATTCATAAGGGATTCACACCCATGATCCAAACACCTCTCACCAGGCCCCAGCTCCAACACTGGGGACTGCATTTCAATATGAGATTTGGACAGGGACAAACATCCAAACTATATCATGGATATTAGCCATAGGCTTGCTTCTAGAATCCAAGGAGTCAAGGCCACCAAACAGCCATTTGAGGATGGAACCAGGAGTCTAGAATCTGACCATTCAGGTTCACACTATTTGCTACCTTATTCCCCCTGTTGAACCAAGGGACAATTTAGTACCTGCTCCCAATCTTGGTCTCTTCATGTAACAGAGATGGTAATAACAGAGTTGCTGTGATGATTCAATTAGATAATACACTTGAAGTTATTGGCACATAGTAATCTCTCAATTTTTGCTGCTATAAGCATCATCATCAAAAATCATAACTAATATTCTGCCTTCATCCCTATTGCAGATTTCAAACAAAAAAATTATGCACCCAGAAGGTATGTAAGGAAAGGCAGTGGAGTAAGGCCAGGGTATTTCTTTTACTGAGAACTTATGACAATCAATAATGTTTCTCCTCTCTGTGGTGCATCCCTGCTGGCTTTAATGCAAAATGATGCTTCCATTCAGACATTCCTACTGAAAGTCTAAATGATTAAAAATTATTTAAATGGCATATATCATAGGTAGGGAACAATCTATCATGAGCTATACTGAGATTTTATAACTTTTCTATTCTCTTCCAGTTAGAAGCAGGTCTTTTGTTCTTATATAGCATGAGGATCCTTGTTTTGGTTTTAATTTTTCTGTAGTTGTAAAGTAACTCCTGTTAAACATACTGCCTAATCATTGTGGGAAGGACTGTAAAGAAGAAACTAATCTACAAATCCACATTGAGAATTCTAGGCTGCCAAAGCAAGTCACCCAAGAGTCTTATATTCATGAAAAACACTTTGAGATAGAAGGTTGGACCCTTGGGTTTGGGATTGAGATTCCAATCTTCCAGTCATTCTGGACCAGCCATGTCCCAGATTGGAAAGGGACTGATTCTGAGTTAAAAGGAGAATTTGGCTTCCTAAGCATTGTAAGCACTATAAGGAAAGAATCATTCCTAGCTAAGAGAACTAGTAGAAGTGTCAGCCTCCTAAATAGTCCTCAGTTTAAGAACAGCCTCAGCTATGTAGGCAAGGATGTCAGGGGCTATTGACTGAGGCCATCAAGGGGCAGCAATAGCAGGCAAGCTCAATGGCTGTTGACAGTATGTGCACGACTTTTTACAAGGAAATAGAATTATGACACCCAAGATCCCAAGGATGCTACTGAAAGGGAGACTAATAGTATAAGATTATTGTAATTTTCCCCCAGGCTGTTTTGTCTATATGCATTTACCTACCCACTCACCCCTCATCATCTCTGAATACATTAGATTTTAGAAATCCTAAAACTGTTATGGACTAGGGAAGCAAAGAGTTCATTGTGTTTTGTGCTTTCTAACAAATCTGCCTTCACTGGTTAGGCTCCCTACAGTTGCAAGCAACAGAACGCCAATTTAATCCACTATAAGCTGAAAGAGGAGTATAAGAGTTTTGAGGCATCTCATGAAACCTAAGGACCAGAATGAAGTTAATTAAGGCTCAATAAAAACAGGCACCAAGAACATCAACACCTCCAAGACATGCTCTTTGTCTCCTCTGTTTCTTCTAAATATGTTTCAATCTTCCCTCTTACAATAGACAGGATTCCTCCTCATGGGGAAAAAAATGAACCTACTGCTGTAAAGAAATGTTTAAAATCACTTACTGTTGACATATTGAGAACTTGTGTGTGTGTGTGTGCATTTATAACCAAATGCTTTATTTAAATCTTACCACTTCCAAAATTTTCCTATTGATTCTCTCATGTTTTCCAGGTAGCTAATAATCTCTTCTGCAAGGGATAAGCATTTTTTCTCATTGTTTACCAGATGTCTACCTCATTTTTATTTTCTTCTCTAATAGCATTGGTAAGCATCCCTAGAACAATGTTATATAAGAGAATTGAGGGAAAGTAATCTTTCCTCTTTCCTAAATTTAACAAGATTGTTTCTATTGCTTCACCATAAAGCATTCTTATAATGAGGATTACCTAATTTTTTATTTATTGATTACCAAGGCATTATTAAAAAGCATCTGAGCCTTGTTCTCATTTCCTGGCCTGGAGCTCCTAAAACTCTTGGAATTTCCTGCGTGATAATAATAATAGGACTGTCTTTTGTCTAGTAAGACAATTCTTGGCTAGCCTCTAGATAGCTTCAGATTAGGGACGGGTCTGCAGAAAGACCAAGCCTTGGTTAGAAGCCTAGAACTTTAAGCCCCACATCCCAGGAAAGAGGGGCTGGG
The DNA here is from genome assembly GCF_043159975.1 of Macaca nemestrina. Taxonomy (NCBI): domain Eukaryota; kingdom Metazoa; phylum Chordata; class Mammalia; order Primates; family Cercopithecidae; genus Macaca; species Macaca nemestrina. The sequence goes on from NC_092139.1 coordinate 25,608,391, forward strand.
GATTGAGTTAATAATCAATCATGCCTACATGATGAAGCCACCATTAAAAAAAAAAAAAAAAAAAAAAAAAAAAACCCTAAATGAGGGGATATGGAAAGCTTCCAAGTTAGTGAACACATCCATATGCTGGGAGGGTGGCACATCCTAGCTCCATGGGGACAGAAGCTCCTGTACTCAGGACCCTTCCAGACCTTACCCTATGTACCTCTTCATCTGGATGTTCAATTCTCTATAATAAACTGGTAAACCGAAGTTAAGTGATTCCCTGAGTTTTGCAAGCTATTCTAGCAAATTAACAAGCCTAAAGGGAGTGGGCTGTGGCAACCCTTGATTTTGTAGCCAAGTCAGACAGAAGTGTGGGTAACCTGGCCACCCAACACTTGTGACTGGCATTTGAAGTAAGGACAGTCTTGTGAGATTGAGTACCTAAACCTGCAGTTTAGGTGCTAATTCCAGGTCGATAGTACTAGGTAGTTAGCGTCAGAATCGAGTTGAATTGTAGAATACCTAGTTGGTGTCAGGATTAGTTGATGTCAGGAAGGGAAAAAAACACTCTCAACTACAAATCTTAATAAAAATGAATGTGAGTTGCCTGTTCACTCTGATGGTAGTGTCTTTTGCTCTGCAGAAGCTCTTTAGTTTAATGAGATCCCATTTGTCAATTTTGGCTTTTGCTGCCGTTGCTTTTGGTGTTTTAGACATGAAGTCTTTGCCCATGCCTATGTCCTGAATGGTACTACCTAGGTTTTCCTCTAGGATTTTTATGGTATTAGGTCTAACATTTAAGTCTCTAATCCATCTTGAATTAATTTTCGTATAAGGAGTAAGGAAAGGATCCAGTTTCAGCTTTCTACTTATGGCTAGCCAATTTTTCCAGCACCATTTATTAAATAGGGAATCCTTTCCCCATTTCTTGTTTCTCTCAGGTTTGTCAAAGATCAGATGGCTGTAGATGTGTGGTATTATTCCTGAGGACTCTGTTCTGTTCCATTGGTCTATATCTCTGTTTTGGTACCAGTACCATGCTGTTTTGGTTACTGTAGCCTTGTAGTATAGTTTGAAGTCAGGTAGCGTGATGCCTCCAGCTTTGTTCTTTTGACTTAGGATTGTCTTGGAGATGCGGGCTCTTTTTTGGTTCCATATGAACTTTAAAGCAGTTTTTTCCAATTCTGTGAAGAAACTCATTGGTAGCTTGATGGGGATGGCATTGAATCTATAAATAACCTTGGGCAGTATGGCCATTTTCACGATATTGATTCTTCCTATCCATGAGCATGGTATGCTCTTCCATTTGTTTGTGTCCTCTTTGATTTCACTGAGCAGTGGTTTGTAGTTCTCCTTGAAGAGGTCCTTTACATCCCTTGTAAGTTGGATTCCTAGGTATTTGATTCTCTTTGAAGCAATTGTGAATGGAAGTTCATTCCTGATTTGGCTCTCTGTTTGTCTGTTACTGGTGTATAAGAATGCTTGTGATTTTTGCACATTAATTTTGTATCCTGAGACTTTGCTGAAGTTGCTTATCAGCTTAAGGAGATTTTGGGCTGAGACAATGGGGTTTTCTAAATATACAATCATGTCATCTGCAAACAGGGACAATTTGACTTCTTCTTTTCCTAACTGAATACCCTTGATTTCTTTCTCTTGCCTAATTGCCCTAGCCAGAACTTCCAACACTATGTTGAATAGGAGTGGTGAGAGAGGGCATCCCTGTCTTGTGCCAGTTTTCAAAGGGAATTTTTCCAGTTTTTGCCCATTCAGTATGATATTGGCTGTGGGTTTGTCATAAATAGCTCTTATTATTTTGAGGTACATTCCATCAATACCAAATTTATTGAGCGTTTTTAGCATGAAGGGCTGTTGAATTTTGTCAAAAGCCTTTTCTGCATCAATTATGCTGCTATAAAGACACATGCACACGTATGTTTATTGCAGCACTATTCACAATAGCAAAGACTTGGAATCAACCCAAATGTCCATCAGTGACAGATTGGATTAAGAAAATGTGGCACATATACACCATGGAATACTATGCAGCCATAAAAAAGGATGAGTTTGAGTCCTTTGTAGGGACTTGGATGCAGCTGGAATCCATCATTCTTAGCAAACTATCACAAGAACAGAAAACCAAACACCGCATGTTCTCACTCATAGGTGGGAACTGAACAATGAGATCACTCGGACTCAGGAAGGGGAACATCACACACCGGGGCCTATCATGGGGAGGGGGGAAGGGGGAGGGATTGCATTGGGAGTTATACCTGATGTAAATGACGAGTTGATGGGTGCAGCACAGCAACATGGCACAAGTATACATATGTAACAAACCTGCACGTTATGCACATGTACCCTACAACTTAAAGTATAATAATAATAAATAAATTTAAAAAAAAATGAATGTGAAATTGTATCCATATTTTTTCAGAATTCATTCAGATATTAAATTTTTTGGCCTGGTAATATGACAAGTTTTAATTATGGGTTTCTTAACATTGAATAATCCTGTTATTCCCTAGTAGAACCCCACTTAGAATATATTAATTTTTAAGACACTGCTAAATTCTATGAAACAATGTTTTATTCAGGAACTTTATATCTTTATAAATAAGATAGGTCTGGAATTTCCTCGTGTTAGATTTTGGCATCAAAGGTATGTCAACATTATTATAATACTTAAGAAAATTCTCCTTCCTTTATCTTCTGTGCTAATTTGAATGACAACTGAAATATCTTGAATATTTGAAAAAACTTCACTATGAAATCATCCGGACTCAGGATCTTAAAGAGATCTTTAACAACTTCATTAATTTCTTCTATGTTATTTGTCCAAGTTTTTTAAGCACTTCTTAAAGTCATCCAGTGTTTTTAAAAAAAAATATGTTAGTTCTGGATGTTCAGAGATGCTATCTTAAAATTTTCTTATCTTGTTATTGTCTTTTAATTTCTTTTGTGTCTGTGGTTATATCCCCTTTCTCATTTCAATTTTGAAGTGTTTGTGGTTTGTCTGAGGATTATTTAAAATTTAGACATGCTAATGACTTCATAGAAATATTTTATATAAATATAATTATATAGTTTTATATTTATTTATTATAAGAAATTGGCTCATGATTATGGAAGCTGACAAGTCCCAAGATCTGGGGTGAGTCAACAAGCCAGAAACCCAGAAGAGCCAATGTTTCAGCTTCAGTCTGAAGGCAGAAAGAAAAACCAAGGTCTCAGTTTGAAGGCAGTCAGGCAGGAGTTATTCTCTTACTCAGGGGAGGGGGTAGCCTTTTTGTTCCATTCAGGCCTTAAACTGGTTGAATAAGACCCATACACATTAGAGAGTACAATCTGCTTTACTCAGCCTACTGATTTAAATGTTAATCTCATCCACAAACACCTTCACAGACATGCCCAGAATAATGTTTAACCAAATATTCAGGCACCCCATGGCCTAGTCACACTGATACATAAAAGTAACCATCACAAAAAGCATTTCTTCCTGCACATCTATTCCTATGTCTATGTCAGCTTCTCAGAGGTCCTGGACTAACACACCGTCCAGCCAGCTCTGCCACCCTCATCCAGGTCTCCCTGAACCCACCACTACCAGGTCCATATAAGCAGAAGACCAAGAGAGAGGAGACAAAGTGAAAGAAGAAACACTGTGAATCACACTGGGAGGGGAGAAAATCATGTCTTTTTCCTTCTTCACCTTAAGGGAGAAAGGAGTTATTCCCACCTCTCTAAACAAGTGTGGGAGGCAAACTTCAAAAAAATCACTTGTAGAGCTTGGGATAACAAGAAGACACAGGATAACTGACATCTCCTTCCCTCATTAAACATCTGCCTATTCAAGCAATTCAAGAAGAGGGAGAAAAGACATGGGGAGAGATGGCAAGAGGGGCAAGGGCAGACACGGGGCCTCCCCATCACCGTTTCCCAGTAAAAGTCTGGCTGTCAACCAGGAGAGAAAAGGAGATGGGCAATGAATTGGATGTGAGAATAAAGTTTTAACCTGGTCCAGAGTGTACAAGGCATTTTTTAAGAAAGTAATTATATTTTAAACCGTTTTATTGAGGTATGATTGACATGCAAAAAGCTATACATTTTTAATGTATACAACTCCAGGAGTTTGGTGATATAATAAATATACACACATGAAACCATCACCATAAACATATTCATACAGGCCATAAACATATCCATTACCTCCTAAAGTTTCCCTCCACCTCCTTGATTACTGTGTGCGTGTGTGTGTGTGTATATGTGTGTAAGAACACTTAACAGAAGATCTACCCTCTCAGCAAAGTTTAAAGTTTATAAGTAGACAATATAGTTTTGTCAGCTTCAGGCATTATATACTATATCGTGATCTCCAGAATTTATTTATTTTGCATAACTGAAACATGTGCCCTCTGACCATCACTTACCTCCCCATTTCCTCTTTCCCGCTTTCCCCCAAACCTGGAAGCCACCACCCTATTTTCTGCTTTTGTGAGTTTGACTATAGTATGTTCCACATACAATGAGGTCATATAATATTTGTCTTTCTGTGTCTGGCTTATTTCACTCAGCATGATGTCCTCTAGGTCCATTTATGTTGTCACAAATGACAACATGGTTTCTTAAGTCTAAATAATATTCCATTGTATGTACATACCATGCTTTCTTTACTAATTTATTCATCAGTGAACTTTTAGGTTGTTTTTGCTCCTTCACTATCATGGACAATGCTGCAATGAACATAGAAGTACAAGTATCTCTTCAAGATCCTAATTTCTGTTCTTTCCTAATTTCGATATCCAGAAGTGGGATTGCTGGATCACACAGGTTCTATTTCTAAGTTTTTAAGGAACCTCTGTACTGTTTTCCAGAATGACTATACCAATTTACATTCTCATTAACAGTGTACCAGGATTCCCTTTTCTTCACATCTTCATCAACATTTTTTAATAATGGCCATCCTAGCAGGTGTAGAGTGATATCTCATTGTGTGTTCAATTTGCATTTTCCCAGTGATTTGTGATGTTGATCATCTTTTATATAACTGTTGGCTCTTTGTATGTCTTTTTTTGCAGAAGTATCTATTAGGTCTTTTGCTCATATTTCAATCAGGCTATTTGATATTTTGCTATTGAGTTGCAGGATGTCCTTATATATTTCGGATAGTAATCCCTTATCAGATATTTAGTTTGCAAATTTTCTCCCATTTCATAGGTTGCCTTTTTATTTTCTTGAATTTTTCCCTTTGCTGTGCAGAAACTTTTCCATTTAATTTAGTCCCATTTATTTATTTTTGCTTTTGTTGCCTGTGCTTTTGGTGTCATATCCAAAAAATCATTGCCAAGGAAGTTTTCCATTTTCTTCTAGGAGTTTTACAGCTTCAGGTCTTATATTTAAGTCTTAAATACATTTTGGGTTTATTTCTGGATTTATTGCCACCACTATTCTCCTGGTTTGGGGAGTTGCCAATTAAGCCCTGGAAGTTCAAAGGGCCTCCACCACCCAAGAGAAAGGCGGAGTGAAGTGCAGCACTATGAATTTTAACATAGTGCTCAATATATGCTTCCCTGCTAATTGCTCTTTACCATTCTCCCCTTCTACAACCCAAACTGATTCCCTCCCTGAAATCTGCCCTCCTGCTAGTGTTTCTCCTCTCAGTAGAAACAACATCGTTCATTCAGTTACTCAAGCAAATGCCTTGGAATCATCCTGGATTCCTCTGTTCCTCATTCCCCACATCCAACACATCAGCAAATCCCAAGTCTCTTCCTTCAAAATATATCACGTCACTGACCCCACCTTACCACCTTTTTCTCAACAGCTAGACCAAGCCGCCATCATCAACCTCCACCTGCAATGGTCTCTGCTGTAGTTTGAATGCATGTGTCCCTCCAAAATTCATATGCTGAAACTCACACACCAAGGTGATGGGTATTAGAGGTAGACCTTTTTGGGAAGTGATGAGGGCTCCACCCTCATGAATGGGATTAATGCCCTTGTAAAAGGGGCTTCAGAGAACTGCCTGGCCCTTTTTCCCCTTTCACCTTGTGGGAATGCAATAAGAAACATCATCTATGAAGCAGAAAGTGAGTCTTCACCAGACGCTAAATCTGCCAGTGCCTTGATCTTGGACTTCCTAGCCGTCAGAACTGTGAGAAATAAATCTCTGTTATTTATAAATTACCCAGCCTGTGGTATTTTGTTACAGCAGCAGGAACAGACCGAAATAGTTTCCTAATTGGGTTTCCTGCATCTTGTCTTGCCTCTTTCTGTTCTATTCTTTACACAGCAAATAGAATAATCTTTGTAAAACATAAAATACAGCATTCCACTCCCTGCTTCAAATCTCCCCAATGGCTTCTTACCACACTTAGGATAAAATCAAAGTCTTTAGTTGCCTGGAAGGCCAGACATGCCCTAGCCTCAGGCTATACTCTGGCTTCACTTTCTATCCCTTTTTTCTTTGATTGCTACACTCCAGCCACCTTCCCTAAAACCCACCAGGCACATTCCTGCCTCAAGGCCTTTGCTCATGAGGTTTCCTTTGCTTGGAAAGTCTTTCCCCACAGATATTCACATGGTGCATTCTCTCACTTCCTCAAGTGTATGATCAAGTGTTGCCTCCTCAGGGAATCCTTGCCTGATCATGCTACCAAAATAGTACGTATCACCACCTGACTTTGTGGCCACATCACTCTAATCTAATCTCTGACCCCTTCTCTTCTGCCTGTATCAAATCTCCCTCTGCCTCTCTCTTACAAGGACGCCTGTGTTTGGACTTAGGTCCCACCCAGATAATCCAGGATTACCTCCTCATCTCAACATCCTTAATCAAATCTGCAAAGACCCTTTATCTAAAAAGGTAACACTCACAGGTTCTGGGGATTAGGACATGGACTATCTCCTGAAGCCATTATTAGCCTGGCACAGTCCAGTTGTAAAATGTGTTTAATCTTTCCTGTTTATGACAACCTGTTCATTCTCACGATAGAGTTGTAGGATGGTCCTACCCACACAGATTTCTTCTCTCCTCTCCCCAGGACTCCCTCTTTTCCAGAGAAGCTGTAGTTTTCAGCCCAGCTTCTTTTTCTGACTCATCAGAAAGCACCTGGGAACCTGTGATGGATAGAAGGTTACAGCACAAACTTTGGGTCTTGGGTTATGGGGCTGCCACTTGCTAGCTGGTGAATGTAGACAAGTCACTTACACTCCTTGAATCTCAGAGGTGAGGACTTAGTATGTGCCAAACTCTTTTCATGGATTGCCTCCTTAATCCTCCCAAAAACACAGTGAGTTAAGTGCCATTTCTAAATAATTCATTTATTTACATTTTCTATCAGCAACTACCTATTCCAGGTATAGTTCCAGCACTATAGATACAGCAATAAATAGGAAAATCTCTGCCCTCATGGAAATTACTTTCAAATGGTGAAGACAGATATCAGGGAAACAAAGATGACTACAGAGAGTGATAATGGCTATGAAGTCAATAATTTAATATAACAGTATTTAGACATGGTGGTAAGGAACTCCTTCAGATGGGGTTGCCTGGGGAGGCCTCTCCAAGGAAGTAGCATTTGACCTGAGACTTGAATAGTATGAGAAAACCATCATGCAAATATCTAGGAGAAGAACTTTCCAGGTGAAAACAAATTGATATATTCACAGAACAGAAGAAGCCATTTGCACTCCAGGAAACAAAGATGTCGAGGTATTAAGCATCTTGCCTAAGATCACTGGGCTGGTAAGTGGCAAAGTTGAGGCTTGAAGGCAGAAACTGTAATCCAAGAGCCTGCCCTATTCACCACCACACAAGATTATTCTTATCCCCCTTCCATGTATGTCTTGACAATTAAGTGAGAAGGAGAATTAATAATGGCACTGCTCAACTGGTGTTAGTTGTCATCATAGTCCTTTCCTGAGTGACCTAGGGGTTCCAGAAGAGCTTCCAGACCAGTCCCTGGAGAACCAATGACCAGGAAGAGATGTCCACTGACCCGCCTGAAGCTCCAAGGATGGATGCCTCCAAGGAGGATGTCAAGGAGGAGCTACCACCTGGCCCTTCTAGTATAGCCACCCACCTGTTCAGAGCCCAGACTAGGGTGTACTCAGGGCACAAACATTAAGGAGGCACTCACTCTTCATGCTGCTTCTGAACTTGCACAAGCCTGAGAGTGAGGGCCTCCTTAAATCCTGCACCCTGGACACCTGGCTTGTCTTACCCTAGTCGCAGCCCTGCATCTGTGCCCCAAACCATTACCTATACAGAGCTCTTCAAAGAGCAAGAGATTGTCATTCTGATGGCCTTCCTCTGGCTTCCACTCCTCTCAGCTGTATCTATTAAGCCTAGATAACCCAGGGTACAGCCAGGTCTGCCCCTTCTACTCTGGGGCTGAAATCCCAGCATTTCCCATGCCCTAGCCCATCTCACTCAGGACAGAGTGCTGGCTCAGCAATTCCTCCATCCAGGTGGCTTCCACTGATCATGAGTTCACAAGGACTGTGAGTGTCCCTCAGGATGACAGCTGTTTTATCACTTGGTGTCACAGTATGAGCCAGGGAAGGAGGCAGATAAGACTGTAAAGTCATGTTTCCAGAAATGCCAACCAGCCATCTCTGACACCACACCTGGACCACCAGCTCCTTTGCCAACTTCCCCATTGTTTTATTATAATGAGCAACAAGCTCATTAATAACTCTCCCCCACTTCCTGAGTCCCAGCCACAGGGGGAACCAGCAGGTGCAAGGGGCTCACAATTAGTCCTTCATAATGCATGGTTGGCAATAAACCCACTCTGAAGCTGGAACAACCAGGATCCAGCTCCGTGCAGTGTCTGCAGCCACTGGAGTAATTAATGGCAGAGCCATAGGATAGAGAGTGAGTTAACTCTTATGAAGCCATCGAGCCTAGGAATCTTGGGAAATTGGAAACCTCAAGAAAATAAAGCATTTTGTATGCACTAGAAGAAAATGGCCAACATCTGGTCTCAGTCTTCCTGCCTGTACCTCTGATGTTACACCTGCACCATCATTACCACCTCTATGAAGACACCCTGAATCTTTGTGCTCTGCCCTGTCCTCTCACCCCTGCATTTCCACTGGCAGCCCAACTGGCTCAGATGAATGTAGGCATTGGGACCTTATCGGAAAAAGGCAACCTGAGGACCATGGGGAGATCATGAGGTTAGAAGTAAGTACTGTAAGGGAAAGTAAGTTCTTAAACTACAGCTGAGCAAAGGAGACCATCCAAGGGCACTAAGCAGGTGTGGAAATCATAAGTGTGTAATAAGCTCAACCTCCACAGTTGTGTGGTTTTCTCCAGCAAAGAATGGTAAAGGTTATGTAGGACTGCCAAGAGGGTATCACACAAAGGTCACAGGAGTGGTATACAACAATGAAGCCTAGATTTGGCATATTGGGGATTCGATCCAGGAAGGGCTTGTAGACTTAGAGTAGGGAAATAAATACCAATGGGGTTAGAGAAAGGTCAAAAAGGCAAGTCAACGAAAGTGAGAGAAAGGAGGAAGAAGGACAGCAGGGAAGGAGCTCTTAGAACCTAAGATTTCAGAGGCCAAGCATTCAAATGTAATGACTAGATCCAAACAACGGTCATGGGCTTGGGTAGTTGTCAACAGGACTGTCACATTGCGTAACTCCAGAAATACCATTCACATAAAATTCAAAGGAGTTGTGCAATATGGTGGCTGGTGGAGAGTAAGTACCAGTAATTGGAGTACAGTTTCTTTACAAGAAACTGTAAAGCAAGGTCATGGGAGGGGTGACCCTCAGGAGCACTGGAGATGCCCTGGATGATGGCGGGATGATTCAGGGTAGAGAGGAAGCCTGTGGTGTGGGAAAAATAGGACCTTGGCCCCAAGCAAGCCTGATCTCAAATCCAATTCCACCAATTACTTACTGTATGTCCCTGTAGCTATCTCTTAACTCCTCTTGGTTTCTGGTGTCATGTCTTTATAATGGAATCAAGAGTACTTAACTTCAGGGCGGTAATGAGAATTTTTAAAGATGGTTTATGTTCAGGAGGACACTATTCTGTGACTTCTTTGCAATCAGATCTGTTCCTCCCTCTTACCTAACTCTGCTCTCCATCAAAGAGAGCCAACCTCTGACTTGGCTTCAAGGTCAGCTGGCTTCCAGCAGGAGAGGGCCAATGGGAAGCCCTGTTGGGAGACTGGAAGGCAAGAGGAAGGAAAATTCTGGGTATTTTTCCATCACCTTCTTCCTCCCTCCCCAGGCAACATCTCTAGCAAGAGCAGAACCTCCTCAATGTTTTAAGCTCCTGTGGAACAGGACACTCGATATTTCAACTTCTGCCCCAAAGCTCTGATAAGCACATCTTTTCCTTTTACCTCTCTAGCCCTGGTGATGGTAGTGGCTTCCCACTTTGGAATAAAGTCTGGACGGCCTCATCCTCTCCTACTAAGCTTCTCAACTTTTCCATCACCTGTGTAATCAACTCCATAATTAAGTTCTCCCTTTTAAATATTTAAGTTGGTTTCTGTTGGACTTAACTGCTATAAGTTCCTAGTGTCATGCTTGGCACATAGGGGAAACGTAAATAGCTTTCAGTTATTTTATTTATGTTTAGATTAACATTATTAACATTTAGTTTTCCAAGAACTTTGAGAATGTGGTAATCATTCCACTGAAGATTGAGACCAGGATGGGAACAAGATGGCATAACTACTCACATGTGCTTCTAAGAATAGAGATGGCTGATGGACCATTACAGGGTATATTGTTTACTTGGGCCTCTAAATCTCACCTTCAAAACAGTGACTGAGTGTTTATCTTTATATCCCAGGGCCTGACACAGGCCCTGAAACACAGCAATTCCCCAAAGTAATAGTTATTGAACTGACTTGAAATCTTTCTCTTTGCGTAGTCAGAACAGCACTTATTTATGAGTCTGGAAAGCCCTGAGTTCAGGTTGCAGGGGCTCACCTGTGTGTGCACAGAAATTTTAGAAATCAGAAATAGATTAGGAGGGCCAAGGTTAGGGCAAGATGAGTGAGGCACTTTTCTCGGGTACAGAATTTAAAAGTGCACCAAGAAAACTCAGCAATCAGAATACATACTATACGACAACATTTTAAAATCATAATTAGTGCAAAAATCCATAATGAACAAAATATCAAAATTTGAATAAAGATAGGATTCATATTATGGATTTTTTTCTTTTTGTAGTACAGCTCAGCCCATGCTGACTAGAACTGAGTAGCTACTTTCGATAATTACTCCACTAATACTTCAGGAGCCTGATGTCCCTGGGGTTAAGATCCAAGTCCCCCCAAACACACACACTGCTATCTATAGGCTCTGCAACAGGGTCTGGGTCTGCCTTATTCCCTGTTGTAACTTCAGCTTCTAAAACTGTGCCTAGCACATAGTGCAAATAAACATGTTAAATGAATTAATTAATTGAAGAACAAATTGTCTCCTCTGTATCCTTGGGATTCCAGTAGGATCACCAAGAATGTATTCTAACAATGTACCTTTAAAAAAAAATAGTCTAAACTCACTAGGAATCAAAGAAATGTAAATTGAAACAATGAAGTGCAATTTTTCACTGTTAGAATTAGCAAAGATTTAAGAGATTGACAATACCTTGTACTGACATGGAAATCAAGAAAAGGATATTCCTATGCATTACTGCTAGGACTGAAAATTAATGCAGTGTTTCTGGACAGCAATTTGGCAATATGTAACAAAAGCCCTTGAAAAGTACATTTCTTTTGACGAGCAATCCTACTTCAAAGAATTATTCTAAGGAAATAATTAGGCAAGTGCCAGAAGATGCTTCTTCCAAGGAGTTTTATCACAGTATTGTTTATAACAGCAAGAGCTTGCAAACAGCCTAAAGGTCCAAAAGTATTGGACTTATTAAGAAATACTAATAAATTGATGCTTCATATGATGGAATACTATGCAGCTATTTAAAATAATGATATGGCCCCCTATTTACTTAAAATAGAAGGACATTTATGATGTGTTAAATGAGATAAAAGATAAAGCAATTAGTGTAATCACCAATTTTAAAGTATACATGGAGAATGTTTAGAAGGTTGAATATGAATGGTGGTTATCTCTAAGTAGCAGAATATCAGATAATTTTAATTTTTTTTTGAGACAGGTCTTACTCTCATACCCAGGCTGGAGTGCAGTGGCCCCATGATCACGGCTCACTGCAGCCTCGACCTCCCCAGGCTCTGGTGATCCTCCTGCCTCAGCCTCTGAGCAGCTGGGACTACAGGCATGCACCACCACACCCAGCTGATTTTTCCCTTTTTTGGAGAGACTAGGTTTTGTCACGTTGCCCAGGCTGGTCTCAAACCCCTCAGCTCAAGCAATTTGTTCACCTTGGTCTCCCAAAGTGCTGGGATTACAGGCGTGAGTCACCATGCCAAGCCTAGATGATTTTAATTTTTTAATCTTTATCTGAATTATCTAAATTTTATACAATGATCATCTATAACCTGTGTAACTCTGAGAAATAAAAAGTGATCTATTCTGGGTTTGTGCATTTTGCTGGGTGAAATTCCCAGCAGGAGCAAGTTAAATCTCCATTATCACCCTCACCTACTTTGGGGCTTCCTTTGTCATCTGAATAAGGTCATAAAATATTATGCAGATTCTTCTCCACTTATGAGAGTCTATTTGCCCTCCCTTGGCCAACACCCCAATGCCTGGCAGAAATGTCTCTGAGATTGGGTCACCTTTCTGGCACACTCAAATTACTCATGGAGCAAAGGTCCCAAATGTCACCTTTTTTCAACCCAAAAGGTTAATCCTGTTGACTGACTGAAGATAAACCTAACACGTCCCAGGCCAGTTTTGCCATTTGTGAAATGAGGATGAGCATTTACCATACAGGTGGACCAAAAGGCAAAACTGGTGTCCAGCAAAATAAGCCACGTCATGCTGCAGTAGCAACCCCAAAATTTCGGGGTTGAAACAACAGCTTCATGTCTTACTACACAGCACATCTGTTACAGGTCTGCTGGGGCTCTGCTGCATCTTTTCCTCCCTCAAAGACCCAGGCTGAGGAAGACTTCACCTGCAGGATTTCCCTTTGCCAAAGCAGGGGAAAGAAAACATGGCACCTAATACACTAGCTCTTAAAACTTCCACCTAAAAATGGTCCATGTCACTATTTTCTCATCTCATTGGCCAAAACAAGCCACGTGGCACACCTGGACTAAAAGAAAAAGAGAAATTCAATCCCATCATGTGTCTAAGAGACCAAAAAGAGAAAGGGAAATTCAATCCTATCATGTGTCTAAGAGACCAAAACCCAGAAATATTGGTGAATAGCAAAAATAACTCCCATAGTAGACATTTATAAGTATTTTTTGCATAAGAGGAAATACTTACTTCAAACCCCAGACTCTAAGGCAAAGAGCACTATGATGTCTAAGGCATTGTGCTAGGTAAAACTTACAGTGGGAAATCAATTTAAGTATTGTTTACCAAAGTCACACAGCTAGTAAGGGCTAGATTCAGGATTTAATTCGGCAAATTACGCCTTATTTATCATGTCTATGCCTATTTATGCTATTCCAAGGTTACTTAACTTCTGCCAGCCTATTTCTTCCTCATTTTCCAGAAGCAAGTAATATTGACTGTTTGGGGACTTTTCTACCAGAGTGATGTACTCTCCCTGCAATGGTAGGCATAAAGGATATGTGAGATAGGGCAATGTGTATTGTACAAGGTCTGATCAAAGACAGTGCCTGGAGAAGCCAAGGAGCAAGTTGTCTCCTGTGTTCACAAGATGGGGCACTGGGGGTGTCCATTGAATTCTGCAAGATATACCTTATCTCGGGGCTAAAATGAAGGCCACTCAGTTACCAGAGAGCACGTGTCCCCTTACTCAATTATTGGAAGACACATGTCCACTCACTCTGTTATTAGAGGATATGTGTCACTATCCAAATATGGCAGACAAGTCTTGACACATTCATCGGCCTCTCCTCACCACCACACATGCACCATGCATACATACATGCACCATGTGCATATACATGAGCTGTCACCTTAGACAGCTCATACCCACTTGCAATGATGTCATAAACACACATACTGAGACTGTGCTACATGTGGCACCAACTCATGCAATATCCGTATTTGCTTCATCTATTCACATGATTTATGATCATCCATATGTGTATATATTTTGCTCAACCATATGAAATTGCTCTTTTATTGACAATTTCATTTGGCTCAAACTAATGTATATACAATTACATAAAATCACAGCTATTTCATGAATGTACACACAACCACACATCTACACACACACAGCTCATACTCACAACATACACACACACAGAACATATGCATGCACCACCACATGTGCAACTTGCTTCTCATCCCCCATCTATTGCCTGACCCAGGTGCAGGCTCCATGGTAATGAGTTCCATCATTGTCATTGTCAAGGCTGCTATTAAAGCTCAGCTCCAACCATCCAAGAAATCAGTCACTGGGGCTTGGCCTCTGTGGCCCTAGCCTCACCCAGCAGCTGTGCTCAATGTCTCTCCCTACCCTGCCCCATCCACTTAGCCTTGTTTTTAACCCTAAATACCCCTTTCTTTGCTCCCTGTGCTAGTCCATTCTCACGCTGCTGTAGGAAACTGCCCATGACTGGGTAATTTATAAAAGAAAGAGGTTTAATTCATTCACAGTTCTACAGGGCTGGGGAACCCTCAGAAAACTTACAATCATGGTGGAAGGCACCTCTTCACAGGGCAGCAGGAGAGAGAAAAGTGAGAACCATATGAAGGGGGAAGCCCCTTACAGAACCATTAGATATCATGAAAATTTATTCACTATCATGAGGATAGCATGGGGAAAATGCTCCCTTGATTCAATTACCTCCCACCGGGCCCCTCCGACCACACGTGGGGATTATGGGAGCTACAATTCAACATGAGATTTAGGCGGGGACACAGCCAACCCACATCACTCCCCATCACTCTTGCACAGCCTGCTGCCTACCAGCTGAAAGGCTGCCTAGAAGTTATGGAGCCTTACTCTCTGTCTTAGACACTCCAGCTCTATCCTAAAATTCTACACAAACATGGGGGCTAGAGGGTGGGAGGATGACCATCAAAGACAGAGAAGGCCCCTAGGGCTTAGGGATGCCAAAGGTGAGGATATTTATTGAGCTCCAACTCTATCAGACTCTGTACTAGGCACTAAGGATGTTGTAATGAACAAAAGCAGATCGAATCCCTGCTTACATAGTTCTCACATTCAAGGGCAGAGAGAGACAAATTTTTTTTAAGTACAAATAAACATAAAAAATTCCAACTCTAAACAGTGGTATGGAGAAGAGGTATATATGCCTCAGGTTCTTCATCTGTACAATGGGATAATAATAGTACCAACCTCATAGGATCGATGTGAGGATTAAATGAAATAACATGTGTAAAGTTCTTATAATGGGCCTTGATGCACAGTAAGTGCTATATATTGTTAGCTCTTTTATTATAGCTATTCTATATGAAGGGAATTAAGTTAATCAGAGAGATTAATAAAGGCTTATACATGAAAGCTACAGCTCAGCTGATACCTGAGGATGAGTAGGAATCAAGGAGATGAAGAAAAGAGGGCATGTCATGTGCAAAGTCCCTGTAGCAGGAGACATTAACTGATAGAGGCTCATGTAGTTTCAGTGCAAACGGAGAGGTGGTGGTCATTTGGCATGAGACTGGACAGGCTGACAGCAGACTGTGCAGGGCATTGAAAGCCACAGCAAGAAGTCAACATTTGTAGAACATAAGTTAACTGCAATAGGAGGCCTTCGCAGAGTTACAGACAGAATAATGTGGTTTGCATTTGCATTTTGAAAGACCACTCCTGCTGAAATGTAGACAATAGATTGAAAGAGGACTACATCAGTCACCAATGGGACACCTTATAGGACAACCCAAGCTGTGCAATGCAAGTGGGCCAATGTTAAAAATTCACTGACATGAGTTAATCCCAGGATTAACTCACTGGCAGAGGGGCTTTTGCAGTATAGAGGAGAACAGCAAGGCTGCGTCTCTAACCATTGGGGAATGAAGTCCAGGATGGGAGCATATAGGGAGAGGTGACTTTCGGTCCATCACATACGCAGCAAAGTCATAACTGCAAGACTTGAGTATATTTGGAGCAGGATTCAGAAAGCAGGTGGAAATGAAAGTCCCGGGTTCTTGTTCTTGGGGAAAGAATTACTGGAAAGAATAGATGTCAGGTCTCCAGTCACAGAATCAGGAAAACATGACAGAAACCTGCATCATCCAATATTTCCCTGAGGATGACCAGTATCTTTCATCTCACAAGCATGCTCTAGTTGGCTGGGAGAGGCTGCCTGGAGTTCTACGTTGAGAAAAATTCTGAAGTCAAGTCTAGCGTTAGTAAGAAAAAGTGTTATGATTTATTAACATGCCTATCTTGGGCACAGAAGGTAGGAACTAGTGGGACATGTATCATGGGTTTACCACCCCTGAACTATGAATGTATTCATCCAAACTCTCGTGGTTGTGAGTGACAGAAACCCAATTCAAAATAGCTTAAGCAAACAATTAAAAAAGAAACATACCGTCTCATATAACTGGGAAGTCTAAGTCTGAGATACAGCAGAATTCAAGTGATGCTGCTGTCAGAACTTTATCCCACCCTCTCAGTCTCTTGACTTTGCTCACCACTTCTTGATTATGTCATTAGGTAGGTTACCCTCTCCTAAGGGTGACCAAGCCAGCCTGTCTGTCCTTAAGGCTATATTCCAAACGAGTCAATGTCATTTTTTATAATACAGCAAGCAAAGGCTCTGATTGGCCTGGCCTGACTTATATGCCCACCCATGGGTGGCAATGGTGTAAAGCTTCCTAAATGCCATATTTGGAAAGTTCAGTTTCCTGACCAAGATGTTTATAGACAAAGGGCTCAGTAGTTCCTAAAATAATCAAAGCTGGACAGACAGAAAGAAAAGGTATGTCCATACAGGGCTTATGTGGCAATGAGGCTAATTCCAGGCTCATCCACTGAACGTGCCCACGAGTTCCTTCCTTTGGTGCCTGTGCAGCTAATAGAAGTTTTGCACATCTCAGGCTGATGGAGACAGTGACTGTCACCAAGGCTTAATGGGCATGATAGTCAAAGGAGGATATAGAGCTGAGAAGCTAATAGAAAAAGACTGAAAGCCAGAAAACAGAATCCTAGCATGTCACCAAACCAAGAGCATCAGAAGCGGATATAGTAAGGGCAGCTTGGAATAAGAACAGGGAGAGAGAAAAGCAGAGGCCAGTGGATTAGGGAGGAGGTAGGTGAGCAGTTTTGGTGACCTCCTGGGAGAGGCCTTGCTCTCTCTCTATCTACCACACTGTCTCCAAGGCATTATTCCATCAGTCCGCCCATCTTCCAGGATCTTCAGCCTCTCCCACCACGTTGGCTCCTTCCTCTAAAAATATAAAACAGACTCAAGTCCCATCATACTCAAAAAAACAAAAGCCCTTCCCTGATTCTGCATGTTCTTTAATCTACAGTAGCATTTCCTGAGGTATGTGAAGTGTGTTCTACAGCAACACTATTCCTGGTGTGTGATCCACAGACATTTGCCAGTCCACAAACTGGCTCCTGATCTGTAGCAAGTAAGAAACAAAATTGAGAGCAGCTGTTTAGGAACCATAATAACAATTTGACAGAGTAACTTTATGTTTGTTGAATCTAATAATAAAAAGTAGGCCTGTATTTTGTGTCTTTTTCATTTCTTCAATAACTCATTTTTGTTGTATTTTACAAAAGTGTCAGTCTGCAATAGGTTGAAAATTTAAAACACACACACGTGCACTGATTTTAACACAGGTTTGAGAAATACTGTTTTACAAAATTAGTGTTCAATTTAAAAATAAAATAAGAATGAGATAATTAAGAGTAAATATGGGAATGGAAGTCAGTACAAAGGAAGACATTTTTAAGTTTCATAATCCAAAATAAGTGGTGTATTCCTCCCTCAGGCTGAAAAAGCACATCAATTTATCAAAGGCATTGTCTGCAGCCATATCTTGGAACTCTAAGGTTTGAAAAGAGCTTTTAGGCTGCAAGACCAATATCCACCAGCTTATTTTCCCAGCATGTTCCTGGCATTTAGTAGGTATTCAATTATTATTGGTTTGAGTAAACTCGTTATCCAGATTGGTTCCTGTTCCAGTTATTCATTTCTGCATAACCAACCACCTCAAAACTTAGTAGTTCAGCATAGCAATTTATCATTCCCTCTCATTTTTCTATGGATTGACTGGGCTCAGCTGGGCAGTTCCTACTTGGGGTCTCTCATGCAGTTGCAGTTACATGGTGGCTGGGACTATGGCCATCTGAAAGGTCAACTGAGCTGGACATCCAAGATGACCTCTTCACTCATGTTTGGCACTTCAGTTGGAATGGCTAGAATAGATGGTAACTGGCCAAGCATCCCTCTCTACATGGTCTCTCCAGGTGGTTAGCTTGGTCCTCCTCATAGCATGGCAGTCTCAGGGTAATTGAATGTCTTATATATTATTTGGCTTTCCCCAGTGCAAGTTTAAAAAAAAAAAAAAAAAAAAGGTAGAAGGATCTCCAGTTCTCTTAAAGGCCAGCAAGGCACAGAACCAGCACAGAGCCAATGCAAGCTTTGCAGGGCTCAGGCTAGTGGAGGCAGTGAGTCTCACCAAGGCTTCAGGGGCACCACAGTTGAAGGAGGATATAGAGCTGAGACACTAACAGAAAGAGACTGAAGGCCAGAAAATAGAATCCTAGCATGTCACCAAACCAAGGGGATCAGAGGCAGATATGGCAAGGGCAGGTTGGAATAAGAACAGGGAGAGAGAAGAGCAGAGGCCAGTGGCCAATCATATTCTATTGGTTGAAGTAAACATGAGGCCAGCCACTCCATCTCTCAGTGGGAGAATAACAAATAATTTGCAGTTATCGTTGTCCAATACTGTCTCCCTGGCAATACTGCAACCCCTAAGTGATAGATATCAAGAAGAACAACCTTTAATATTATTTTTCATTATAATAATTCTCACCATCACTTACTAGGTCCCTGACTTGCTATGCTCGGCCCTTTATATCTATTACTCCACTAAATTCTCACAACAATTATTTTTATTGTATAGAAAATGAAGCTGAGGTTCAGAGAGGTTAAATGACTTACCCAAGGTTATACAGAGAGTAAGTGACGGGAATAGGACACAAAACCAAAGCTACAGTCTTGTAGCTTTGTAAGCTTTAGAGCTCACAGTCTTGACTACTGACTTGTCCATTGACTCAGCACCTCTGATTCATCTCAATTATTATCACCCCAAATATTGTTTGGTTTGCCCTTGATTCACCTCTAGAAGATTCACCTGGCCTGCCTAGCTTTCCAACAAGAAGCAAACCTGCCAATAGCTCCTCCCCACATTTCTTTTTTTTTTAAATAATTCCCTGTCCATCAGCAATGAGTTAGGAATGACCTCGTAGCTCAAGAACTGCAAGTCATATTTCTACAGGGACCTATGAGGGGCTGCCAAAGTGCCTCTCAGCCCTGGCCAGAGTGAGCAGGTAATTAGATTGAATCCACTATTTGGCTCAGTTTCTTTTCCAAGCAAGTCGGCTGTTAAGCAATCCATTCTTCAGGCACTCATACATCACCTGAGAACACTAGGCCATGATGCATGAGCTGAGCCATCAGCAAGGCCCACGATGGATGGCTGTCATTCATCACCGTGGGGAGCCAAAGGAGTCATGAGTTACTCAGGCTGTGGCACCTTCCAGCCCCTTTGGGGACAGAGCCAGGAGGACAGAGGCTGGGAGTGGGGGTGCAGAGCTGGGAAGACTTCTCTGGGAGATGTGTCAGCAACCATAGGAACATTCTGTCTGAGCCACTCCAAAGTAACGAAATGTTTAATGTGGTTTGTTGCTGGAACAAGGAGCTCATAAGAAAAGGAGAATGTAATAGATAAGATCATGGACTTTGGAAATTGTACTTGCCTGATACATGTCTTTGTTCTGCAAGCTTGAGCAAAGGATTTGCCTCTCAGAAGTTCAGTTTCCTCATCTCATTCCAGGTGCTCCTTCACATTTCTCAACCTCTCGTAGTTAGGCTGGGCCATGTGACAAGTTCTGGTTAATGAAATATATGTGCAAGTAACAGTTGTCACATCTGAATGATGCACTAAAAAGTTCCCACAAGACTCTCCAACCTCTCTCTTCCCCTGCCACAATAACCAAGAGGTCTCATGCTAAGATATCAGAGTTGCAGAATAAAAATAGCCTGGATGGCTGATCACCTGGAAGGTGAATGCGCTGGAGGGCTGCACAGACCCACAGCTGACATTGAGTCAGCAAGAGATAAACCTTCATTAGGCTAAGCCATTCAGTTCATTGTTTGTTACTGCAGCATAAACTAGATGTGTCTGGCTGTTTTGGCTTGCTATAAAGAAATACCTGAGACTGGACAATTTATAAAGAAAAGAGGTTTAATTGGCTCACAGTTCTGCAGACTTTACAGGAAGCATGGTGTTAGCTTCTGGGGAGACATGAGGAAGCTTACAATCATGGCAGACGGCAAAGGAGGAGCAGCCACATCACATGGCAAAAGCAGAAGCAAGAGAAAGAGTTGCAAGCGTGTAGGTATCACACACTTTTAAACGACCAGATCTCATATGAGCTCAGAACAAGAGTTCACTTATCACGAAAGAGATGACCCAAACTATTCAAGAGGGATCTGTGCCCATGATCCAAACATCTCTCACCAGGCTCCGCCCTCCAACATTGGGGATTACAATTCAACATGAGATTTGGTGGGGATACATATTCAAATTATATTACTAGCCTACTCTGGCAAATACTCCCTACCAGGGGTTGGCAAACAGCCAGATAACACTAGGTTTTGGGGGCCAGGTGTTTCATAATCTTCTTCATTTTGTTTACAACTCTTTTAAAATGTGAAAAAGCACTGTTAGCTTGCAGACCTTATAAAATAAGCCACAGGCTGGATTTGGTCTACAGGTTGCAGTTTGTGAACCCCAGCCCTAAATCATAAGATTGTTGTTAAAATTAAATGAGATGATGAACACATGCATTTTTTTAATGTTAGCTGCTACTATCTTTAACAGTGGTAATAGCTATGGTAAATAGTAATATTTATAACTATGCCAGGAACTCCTGTAGGCATTAGTGCTTGTACAATGAACAAATCATTATGAAGCTTCTATTGGGGAGGGGGTGGTTATTGTTGTTGTTATGGTGACGTCAGTGGTGGCGATGATAGCAAAGGTTATAGGATATTGTAAAAGTTTAATCCAATTCACGGGGCCTTGTTTCTGTTATGATTTGGGACAACCATCATGGCTGGAGCCTGAAAGAGGCATCCTCTCTGCCCAAGTCCCATGGTTTCCAGGGACAAAATCATCAGGCCATCCCACATAGCCCTTGTACCATAATAATGATCATCATAATATTTGACTAGCCCAAGTTGTCACTGAACCGTGTCCAATGTTAATATCCTCCCTGCCACATGCAACCCCAAAACAGTGTTCCAAAAGGCCCCTTTAGCTTCAGAGTGGTCAAAGCTGCCTTGCTCATCCATGTGCAGGCCCCTGGTTTGGATGATATGCATGCCCAAGATTTGCTGGGGTCAAGATAAAGCCCTCCCTAATGTGTATGGCTTTGAGATGTAGCTTCAGAGTTTCTGTAGTAATTTACAACCTATATTTATTGAGAGCCTGTTATATGGTGGAAACTATCCTATACAATTTATTGACTCATTTGATGTGAACCCAAATGATACTGAGGGTCAGAGAGGTGATAAACCTTGCCCAACACTACTGTTGACTGTGGCCAAGGCATGAAAGTGACAATCTTGCTGATTCCAAAATCATTGTGTTCTGCCTGCTACACCACACTGCCTTTTTACAGAGGAAGGACTCATCAACTGTGCATTACAGAAACCTGCACCAAAGAAGCAGAGTTGGTTTTGCTAATCCTGTTTAAAAAAAAAAAAAAAAAAAAGAATGCCCTTGGGATTTTGATGAGGCTAGCATTGAATCTACAGACCACCTTGGGCAGTATGAACATTCTTAATAATAGTAAGTCTTCCAATTTATGAACATGGGATGTCTTTTCATTTATTTGTGTCTTGTTTTATTTCTTTCACTAATGTTTTATAGTTTTCAGTGTACACGTCTTTTACCTCCCTGGTTACGTTTATTCCTTAGTATTTTTTTCTTGTTGATAATATTGTAAATGGAATTATTTTCTTAACTTCCTTTTCAGACAGTTCCTCATTAGCGTACAGAAATGCAATTGATTTTTATGTTGATTTTTCACCCTACAACTTCATTGAATTTGTTTATTACTTCTAACAGGTTTTTTGTGGAACTTTTAGGGTTTTCTACATATAACATCATGCCATCTATAAACACAGATAATTTTACTTCTCCCTTTGTGATTTGAATGCCTTTTATCTCTTATTTCTTGCCTAATTGCTCTAGCTAGGATTTCCAGTACTGTCTTGAACAGAAGTAGTAAAAGTGGATATCTTTGTTTGTTCTAATCTTAGAGGAAAAGCTTTCAGTTTTTCAGCATTATGTGATGTTAACTGTGGATCTGTTGTTGTATTAGTCTGTTCTCATGCTGCTATAAAGAACTGCTGAGACTCGGTAATTTATAAAGGAAAGAGATTTAACTGACTCACAGTTTCACATGGTTGGGGAGGCCTCAGGAAACTTACAATCATGGCAGAAGGAAAAGCGAACACATGATGGCAAGGAGGAGAAGTGCCCAGCAAAGAGGAAGAAGCTCCTTATAAAACCCTCAGATCTCGTAAGAACTCACTCACTATCATGAGAATAGCAGCATGGGGGTAACCACCCCAATGATTCAATTACCTCCCACTGGGTCCCTCCCACAACACATGGGAATTATGGTAACTACAATTCAAGATGAGATTTGGGTGGGGACACAGACAAACCATACCAGTTGTATATGGCCTTTATTGTTAGAGCATAAACTTTTGAAATACAGAATCAAAAAACAATAGAAAAAGTCAACAAACTAAGATTTCCATTCTTGAAAAGATAATAAAACTTGAAAAACTTTTATCTACATTAAGAAAAAAGAGAAAAGACTCAAAATCAGAAGGAGGAGACATTACAACAAATGGCACAGACATAAAAAGGATTATAAAAGGCTACTATGACCAATTACATGCTAACAAATGGGATAACCTAGAATTCATAAATTTCTAGAAACATATAACATACCAAGTGTGAAACATTAAAAAAATAGAAAACCTAAGAGACCAATAACAAATGAGGACATTGAATCAGTAATCAAAAAATCTCCCAACAGAGAAAACCCAGGACCAGATGGCTTCACTGGTTAATTCTACCAAATGTTTAAAGGAGGACTAACACCAATCCTTCTCAAACTCTTTGAAAAAATTGAAGAGGAAGGAACACTTCCAAACACATTTGACAAGGCCAGCATTACCCTGATGCCAAAACCAGATGAGAACACTACAAAAAAGAAAATTATAGGCCAATATCCCTGATGAATGTAGATGCAAAAATCCTCAACAAAACACAAGGAAACCAAATTCAATAACACATTAAGCTCATACACCATAACCAAGTGGGATTTATCCCAGGGATGGTTCAATATAAGAAAATCAATTAATGTGATATACCACATTAATAAAGAACTAAAATGACATGATCACCTCAATAAAGGCAGAAAAAACTTTTGACTACATTCAAAATTCATACCCTTAAAATTCTCAACAAAGTAGGTATAAAAGGAATTTACACCAACATAATAAAGGCCCTATAAGACAGTCCCACAGCTAACATTGCACAATGTTGAAAATCTAAAAACTCTTCCTCTAAGATCAGGAAAAAGACAAAGATGCCCACTCTCACCACTTCTATTCAACATAGCACCAGAAGTCCTAGCCAGAGCAATGAGGCAAGAAAAATAAATAAAGGCATCCAAACTTGAAAGGAAGAAGTAAAATTATACCTGTTTGCAGATGACACAGTCTTATATATAGAAAATCTTAGACTGAGCTTCTTGAAAGCAGGGATGTTTGCTTTCTGAAAGCCCACCACCTGTGCAAAGCCTCAGAATGACAGGAGCTCACCCAGCATGGGGCATACAGCCTTCTTGTTAGGACTCTGGTGATGGGGGTAAAGTGGTCATACCTGTGGTGATTTGGAAGGTTGATAACTCATCACTCACTTCCAGGTGAATCTGGATAAGCATGTTCTTCCTGTAAATGGCACCACAATTCATCCACATGCTCAAACTGAAAACTAGGAGTCATTCCTGCTTTCTCCCTAATCCCATCCAGTTCAGTAACAACTCCTGTCGACCTGAACTTCTGAGCACACCTGAGATCCAGCCACTTCTCTCCATCTCATCCACCCTCACCAAGCCCCAGCCACCACCATCTCTTCCAGAACAACTGCAGCAGCCTCCTCATCAGTCGTCCTGCTTTTCCTGTTGCTTCCCTTCAATCTATTCTCCATGTTGTAGCCATAGCAATCTCTGTAAAATAGAAGTGGAACCATGCTATTCCCCCAAAATACTTTCCATTGCTCCTAACAGAAATCCTGTTGTCCTCTCATCACCTACAAGGCGCGGTGTATGGTCTGATTCCTGCCTTCCCCATCCACCTTACCTCACACCATTCTCCCCCTTTCCCATTCACTCTACTCCAAAACACTGGTCTCCTCTCAGATTCCATAACACATCAAGCCCTTCCCAGCTTGGGGCTTCTGTAGGTACCTGGAATGACCTTCCTTTGTTCTCCCTGGCCAGCTCCTTGGAAGTCCTTGGAGAGGTTTTCTCTGAACCCCTATCTAAATAATTATTCATCTCACCTTGAATCTCATCACTATGTTTATTTCCTTCTCAGTACCTATAACACGCAAAATATTCTTTTATTTGTTTCCTTGTTTACCATCCTGACCTAGGCTCGACCCATCATGTTCACTGTCCACCTAATCACATGGTCTCAACACGTGGCTTCACCGGACCACTGTCACTTTGGATACAGGTTTTCTCATGACTCCAGAGAAAGCTCTGAAGCAAAAAAAAAGTGTTCTCTGTGCCTTTGTGTCCTCAAGCCTAGGACAGTGCTCTGCACCTGGCAGGTGCACAGGAAAGGTTGATGATGATGCAAAAACTCTGCTTTGAAACAATATTGCAGACAAGGTGGGAGGGAACAGCAGAATCTCACTGATATCATCTCAAAGTCACATGAAGAATCTTTAGGAAACCAAGGAGAATGCTGGAGAGGCCAGAAGAAAAATAATGTATTGATTTTCCAAAACAGGAAGCAGTCAGATTCAATCCCTTTTTTGACTCTAGACCTTCTCATAAACTGGTCAGTTGGCAAGTAATTTAAAAAGAATGAAGCAATTACCATGATCTGATGTCCATCCCCAGAGAATGTCAGGTGAAATTACTCTAATTTCCTTTTTGATGTGATGCCCATGCTTGGGACTGATAATATCTGTATTTTAGACAAGTATTCATTCAACAACTATTTATTTATTGAGATAGCACCAATTTCAGGCTCTGTGCTTGCACTGTGGATATAGCATAAAACCAGAAGAATCCATGTCCTCGGGTGGCTGCATGAGGTGCCAGACACAGACAGCACACAGCTTAATAACATGTATAGTATGTTCCATGGCAATGATTGCTATGAAGAAAAACTAAGGCAAGGTAAGGGGACAGATTGAGCAGTGAGGAAATTAGCATTAAATAGGATGGTCAAGGAAGAGCTGAGAAGGGGGCATCTTGACTGAGACTGAAGAAGGTTGGGAAGCAGGTCATGCAGATTCTTGGGGCTGGGGCTTCCCAGGTAGAGGAAGGAGTAGGTGCTTCACCTGAAATCACAGCATTTTGGGAGACCAAGATGGAAAGATCGCTTGAGTCAGAAGTTCGAGATCAGCCTGGGCAACATGACAAAAGCCCATCTCTACAAAAAAAAAAAAAAAATTAGCTGGGCAAGGTGCCATGCACCTGTAGTTCCAGCTACTCAGAAGGCTGAGGTGAGAGGATCACTTGAGTCCAGGAGGCAGAGGTTGCCATGAGCCCACATCATGCCACTGCACTCCAGTTCGGGCAACAGAGCCAGACGCTGTCTCAAAAAAAAAGAGAATGGAAGACATGGCTAGGCAGGGTGGCTCACACCTGTAATCCCAACACTTTGGAAAGCTGAGCCAGAAGGATCACTTGAGGCCAGGACTTCAAGACCAACCTGGGGAACATAGCAAGACTTTATTTCTTTAAAAAAATAAATAAATTAGCTGGGTGTGATGGCATGCACCTAAGGGCCCAGCTACTTGGGAAGCTGAGGTGGGAAGATAGTTTGAGCCCTGGAGGTTGAGGCTTCAGTGAGCCATGATCATGCCACTGCACTCTAGCCTAGGCAACAGAGTGAGACCCTGTCTGGAAAAAAAAAGAAAAGGAAAAAAAGAATGGGAGACATCTGTGGAGGGGGCCACAGGTTTGGTTCTTGCCATGTTCTCTTACAACTTCATAGACTTAGAAAATGAGCTCTTGTCTTCCAAAGGCTAATAAATAACTGATTTGGCAGAATCAAAATGATCTCCACAAACTGGATGGCTGGGACAAAATCAACAAAGTAAATTCAACAGGGGTGATTCTTTCATCACACAGTGAAGTTCGGTTCAAAGCATACATTGCATAAGCTCAGGGGAAAAGAACTTGAAATCCTGTGGACCCTCTTGTAAAATGATAGGATTGCTTTGCCTGATAAAGGCACACGGGTCATGAGAGGGGACCCCTCTAAGTCCTCCGTGCTGCACAGAGCACACCTGGAGCTCTGTGCCCAGCTCAAGGATCTTCCCTGGCTTGACCCAACTCAAACCAATGGCGAAAGCCATGTCTGGCAGAACATTAGCAAGGTGTTAGCAAGCATAGCTCACACTGCCCTTCATCCCAAATTCAGACTCCTGAGGTGAGGATGTGAACCCCAGGTTTCCCCATCCTCCTTGGCATGAGAGTCCAATACCCCTCCCCATGCCCCAGGGTCCATCCACAGAGATGGACTGCAGTAAGCCTGCCCAAAAGCAGACTGGGAAGAGGCTGACTCTATTATCAGCCTCTGGTCCCAGCCCCAAGGAAGGTCCAGAGACTCAGGGCCCATAGGGGGCCAGGCAGGAGACACTAGTGGCTGATACCTAGAACAACCAGTCAAAACCCAAACTCCCATCTCCCTCCCACCACAGATACTGTCATTTTACTCAGGGCCATGTGTTAGGGAAGGTGAGACTGAGTCGGCCTTTGGGGACACATCTGCTGGAGGTTATCAAAGGCACTCACACAGAACCATCATTGGCATGGGCCAGGCCTGCAGCTCCCTGAACCTCAGCAGGATGTAGATAGGGAAGAAGAGGAGGCTGGGCCTGGGCAGGCCAGGGCTGGCCACCTGGCTGTGGACATGGCCCCAAGGTGGGAAGTCCAGTGTCAATGTCCAGAGACATAAAGCAAATTGAGTTCCACTCAGCCTATGTCAATATCCAGATGCATCCAACCCCGATCAGGATACCAGATCTGCGGACAGAATGACAGAGTCCAGCACAATAGGGAGTGTTAGGAGAGGGCCAAGAGTCAGGGTCCCAGCCAAGCAAAATAGGGTCAGAGCAGGATTCCAGTACCTGAGACACCATAAGAACTAGGAGATCAGTCCAATAAGAAGTTTCTAATACTACTATACCACCAGGACCAGAGAAGCTTTGCTCTCAGTGGAGAGCTGAGGAAGACTATGACCTGGTAGAAGTGAGGTGACCCCAGGCATTGAAGCAGCAGGCTGAAGGCCAGGAAACAGAGGCAGTGACTCTCCAGCCAGCCTGTTCACATTGAGCCAATACTCCAGTGAGATCTTCCAGGTATGGAGAGCTTCTGAAAGTCACAGTGACCCATCTCTCGCCAGGGACCTGGTCCTCCTCCTCCAAACCCTGTCACTAGGGCTGTGTGCTCTGCTCTCTGCCTGGTTATTGCATCCTCCCTCCAGGAAACTGGTCATTGCAGAGGAAAGCTGAATTGCATGTGTTTGCCAGGGAGAGGAATCCCTGCAGCAAGAATCTTGGGCAAGCCACCCTTACAGGCATAGGTCCCAGGGGCCTCTCCATCACTGTACAGAACCACCCTCCTTGGGTTCCCAGCGTCTGTTCCCCCTGTTCAACTCTAGCCACTCTGGCGCCTCAGCAAATGGTCACCTTTGCAGACTAGCCAAGTGAAAACAGAACTCCCCCACTTCTTGTTATTTAAAACCCACTCCTGTTTTTTATTTTTTTTAATCCCAATCCTAGGGCATTTCCAAAACTCAGGAAGACTTTTCTACATTGGTTTCTTTCCCCAGTTGCCCATTCCAAAAGGAAAACTCAAGATCCACAGTTTCCCTTGCACATCAGGATTGGGGTTCGAGGCCACGCTTTGTGGCCATGGATGCTGCTGTTAAATTTTATGAGTGTTAAATTTTTAAAAATCATAACAAAGGTTGGCTCCAGCAGTCGTGCATGCTGAGGCCTCACAATGCTTGCTGTCGTAAGGGGCTGATTACCCAACTCCATTTATCAAAGTGTCACTTCTCTGACAGGCCCTAATAAATATCCTGCCAGAGACCCCGCACCTGGCAGCCGGGCCTCTCGGCAACACGCCGCTAACCTAATTTGCTAATTGCTGCTTTCCCCATTAATTTTAGTCCTGTCTTGTTTGGTGTTGACATGGAGGAAAAAGAAATAGGGTGGAAAAAACAGACAAGAAAGAAAATATCTCGGGGTCCCCCAGCATTCACTCCGCCCTCCCGCCCCTTCACATAACCACTCAATCGCACTCACCCCTAAATACCAACTTCCTTCCCCTCTCTTCTTATCATGGCTGGGGGGAGATTAAACATTTAAAGGTGCAGGTACCATATTTCCCAAAGTGAAAATCAGGACATGTGCCTCATAATGGGATATAATGTTTGAAAATGGGGCAATTGTAGAAATATAAGGGACCTGTGGTTACCGTATCTAAAGAATTTCAGCCAGGCACCATGGTGTACTCCTGTAATCCCAGCACTTTGGGAGGCTAAGGCAGGAGGATTGCTTGAGCCCAGGAGTTCAAGGCTGCAGTGAACTATGATCACAACACTGCACTTCAGCCTGAGCAGAAGAGCGAGACTCTGTCTCTTACAAGAAGGAAAAAAAAAAATGTCATCATTCTAATCAATATCATTGTACTAGCTAGGGAAGAGATTAAGTAGGACATCAAGGGGTTAACAAGTCCAGCCCATCAGTCCTCTCCTACCCCTGCATCCCAGAGCCTTCAAGCCCTGAGGTTCCTCATTCCAACCCTCCCTGCATCACAGGCAAACTCTGCCTCCCTTTTGGTCTCACTCTAAACAATGATGTCCAAGACAATATCACAGTCTGCCTAAGGATTGACCTTCCCAGTCAGGACTGACTCACCCAGATGGTGAAGAGGCCTTACTGTGGATTATTTGGTTATAGATCATTACCTTTGAGCCCAGTGGGTTCAAAGACCTGAATACACTCTCTGAGATATATGAAAGTTTCTATCTTAAAAAGAAGGATGGTCCAAGGATCTGAAAATGATCTCCTCCTCCATCTTGGTACATGGAAACTTTGGGCATTATTGAGCTGGTGGTCCCACACTGGACAGACTGGATATATCCATAGATTCTATTTAATTCATGTACTTCCTTATTATAGATGTCATTATAGGCAAATCAGCAACATCAAACAAGACAGGGTTGTGGCATTGCAATTTTCTTTTTAAGTTGACAAAGATGGTGCATGCTTGTTGTAGAAAAATGTACACCTTCAGAAAGATGCAAAGATTCTTCAACGTCCCATCACTCCAGGACAACAGCTATAGGAGTATATATTACTTTGCATATAGATCATGCTATTACACCACCTGTCTCATTTTTTCACTCACATATCAAGGTGCTCTTCTGTGCCATTAAGCGTATATCTCCATCATTCTTTTTAACCATTTTACCAGAATTTATTTACTAGTCATATATGGACAGCTAAAATGGACATTTAAGTTGTTCCCTTTTTTTTCCTATCCACAATGCTGTGATAAATAGCCTTGTACAGTAGTCCCCCTCTTACCCATGTTTTGCTTTTCACTGTCTCAGTTATCCACGGTCAATCACGGTTTGAAAAATCATCATGGCTCAATGATCCAGGACCACTCAAAGCAAGTTATTCTCCTTCTGATGTATTGTCATAGTGGAAAATATCAAGGCTGATAGTAGCTTAATGCCACGTCACAATGCCTATGTCATTCGAAACCTCTTTGTCTCATTATGGAGGCATTTTACCATCTCACATCTTCACAAGAAGGGTGAGTACAGTACAATAAGATATTTTGAGACACAGAGAGACTGCATGGACATAACTTTTATTACAGTATGTTGTTAAAATGGCTCTATTTTATTATTGTTGTTCATCTCTTACTGTGCCTAATTTGTAAATTAAACTTTATCATAGGTGTGTATATATGGTATAGCAAAAAACAGTGCATTTGCACAGGGTTCAGTAGTATGCACAGTGAGATGCATCTAGTGGAGGGTTTGGAATGTCTCCCCCACAAGTAAGGGACTACTATACCTACACCTTTGTTAATTTGTCCAATTATTATCCTAGGATAGATGACTAGAGGTAGAAGCACCAGTTTAAATTCAAATAAACTTTCTCACATGTCCCCACAGAAAAGATGAACAAACTTATATTGCCCCCACCATCATGGTGCACGAGATTTTACTGCTCTACATCTCAAATTAGTCAGTTATTTTTCATGTTTAATCATTGCCAATCCTCTTGGTAACAAATTATATTTGCATTTTTATTAGTTGTGAAGTTCAACGTGTTTTTATGTTTGTAGGCCATTCAAATTTATTTTTTAAATTACTTGTCCTTACCCTTTGCATATTTTTGTTTGCATTTTTCTTATTAATTTACAGGCACTCTTTATATATTAGGGATACTGTTCCTTCACCACGTACAAGTTTTTCATCCATTCTTCCTACCGTGCCCAGTTTATTACTTCAATTTTCTATATAGTGTTTATTATATGATAGTGGAAAATATCAAGGATATTTGTATAATAAAATCTACAGTAGGAAAGTACATGAGATAAGTAGAATCTATGGACATATCCACTGTATTCAATGTGGGACCACCAGCCAAACACTAAGACTTCCACATGCCAAAACAGAGAAGAATATTATATGCAGATTCCTGGATGAGTAAGACAGTCCTAAAATCTCCCAGCTTCCTCATATTCATCTACTCCTTCCCTCAATGGATTGCAAGTTTCCTGATGACCTGAATTCCAGGAAGGAGCTGTTAGAACCAAGCAAGGCCATGTGACAAGTCAGTAGCCCAGCCCTCGAGATTCTCACCTTGACAATAGTGAGCTCTCTGAGACTTCAGTTACCTGGCTTCAGCCTAAATAGAGCACCCAATTCTTTGTCCCCAGGTCACAGCAGCAAGTATATTTTGTTGAGGATATAAACCATATATCCTCACCAAAAGCGGAGCTTGGGTTAGAAAGAGGGAATGGCATAAGGGTAAAGAAGAAACTAGGGAGAAGCACATTTGAGTTAGTCAACACATCCTTCATTCCTGAGCTCTATAGCCAGGTTATCACCGGTGGTACAGGATGAAGTTCAGGTGATCACATACACTGGAGGCAGAAGATCAAGGACAACACCCAAGGGTACAGGGATATGTGTGCATGTTTACACTCCAGCTGCTCAGTGTCCACAAGTGTATTCACATGTGGGCTCTGGTGTGTGTACAAAGCTGTGTGGCAGGCATGAGTTCTGAACAACTGAACAAGGCTGACATGAGCATGTCCCAGTCCATCTTTGTACAAGCCTGCCAGTGTAATTATCTACTTAGAGACTGTGCCTGGACAGAGGAATGAAGATAAATGTCTTTGTATATGAGGACAGGGTTGCAATATCTGTGAGACTATAAAGAAGACATTAGACCCGGGGCAATAACTTTTCTAAATGTTTTCCAGACTTGCACACTCAGTCCCAGAGGCACTGAAACTACATCAGAACTAGGACCACGTGTTTGGAATATCCTCATCCTCTTTCATATACTTGGAAAATTTCTATTTCTACTTCAAAACCCGACTCATTTGTCTCCATACCCCCAACCAGCCTCATGGAAGAGTTCATCTTAGGACCTCTGTTTTATAATACTCTTTACACCATATTCCAGTTATCTGTGTACACACATTCCTCCTAACTAGCCCATAACCTCCTCCAGGTCAGGACCTGTGGGTCTTACTCGTCCCTGTACCCACAGCATCTAGTTTTCCGGCACTCGACAGGTAAAATAAACATTAGCAGAATGAGTTCTTGAATGACGGCTCTCTTACCCAGGATTGGGCCCTGGGGTCACACAGCCTTGGATTGGATGTCAGCTATGGGATACAACAAAGATATTGGGACACTCCTACTTCCTCTAAGTCAGTGACAGCAAGAAAAGAGGTATATATATCCAGCCCTGCTTAATTAAAGCAATCAATAAAAGCCCCCCAGGCCCTCCAAAGATGTCCAGTAAGGAAGCATTTAGAAGCCTTCTCCTTTCCTCTCACCACTGTCTAGAACATAGGTTGACAAACTTTTTCTTAAAAGGCCAGAGAGTAAATAATCTGAGCTTTGAGGGCTCTATGATCAACTGTAGCTTTCACTCATCTACTGTTTAAGAGCAGTCACAGACAATACATGAACTACGTACGTATGGCATGGCTGCGGACCCATAGAACTGCAGTCTGCCAACCCCTAGTCTAGAATTCTGAAGTGGAGGAAGAGGCTTAGACCCACAACAAGGACAGCAGTGGCCTCTATCAAGGGAGGCTAACCCATTATCACCCTTTCTGAGAACCACACAGCCAGGCCCCTCCCCCCACATCAACACCATGCCAAAGCAGAGACATACTAGAGGCCGAAGACAGAGCTACTGCATGTGGTTGCCCAAGCTGTGCATTGCACAAATTCAGGAGATGCCATTCACATACACCTTGATATGAATGGTGCCCTCCTGTGAGGTGGGCAACATGTCAGCCCTGCTAAGGGTTGCCAAGAAATCCCATATATGTAAGAGTCACTGGCTGGTGGGTGATCATGTAGACCTTTGGCTGCTAGTCTACTAGTTAAAACACCTGATGGACAAGGGTGTCTGCCCCAAGAAAGGACTGTGAGCCTCTGTTTCTTTGGAAGCAGCATAATGGGGGCTTTCACACTGCATAGATAATTTGAGGCTGAAGGGCCAGGGCTGAAGGGTGCCCGGAAGGAGTAGATCAGGGACTATAAGGAGTTGTCAGAAATTTTTTTAAAGCTGTTTCTGTTGAAACTTAAAGAGCATGTGATTTGGGAATGCAAAGCTGCCTGCCCCCAACATGCACTTCTGAGTCTGTTGCTCTTAGCTCCTGATTGCTCAGGAATCCAAGAAGCAGCAGGGGCCCCTGGAAGTATCCAGCCAGGTACCCCACCTAAGAAGCATGGAGGCCAGCTCTGGGGAGGAGGTGAAGTCAGCCTTCATCCTCACAGGCTACAGGGCCCAGCCCCTCAGAGCCAGCAAAGAACCACCCCAGATCCCACCCTACCCCAAAAGGCCCCAGAACTGGCCGCAGCTGGCCCCAGATCCCTCCCAGGATAAGCCTGCTGCCCAGCTCTCAGCCATTAAACTCCACTGAGTCTCTTTCCAATAGCTACAGATGAACAAAATATTGCCCTATTCCCAGTTACGTTAAAAGGGCCTAGTAAAGAATAATGGCAAAGATGCTCGCGGCCAAAAGCTGCTCTTGATGGCCCTTTAAGCGAGATTTACAGCCAACATTTAGCAGTGTCCCTGGAACACTTGCTGGCACCGATCGGCGGGAAGTATGTGCACGGCGCCTCCCTGGGCCAGCAGGCAGGGCCATTCTTCATTCCAGGCCCCTCTGCCTGCCCCCTGTGCTGTGCTGGCTTCCCCACTAACCCTGCCCAAGTCCATTAGGCCCCTGCCTGAGCTGCCCACTAATAATCCTGGCTGTCAGGTGTCTCAGGATGAGACAAGCAGAGGGGATGGGGAGGCCATAAGGTGTGCCAGGTTCTGAGAAACTGAGTCAGAGACAGGGGTGGAAGCAAGGAAGACAAAGGTGGTAGTGTCCCTGGAGAATAGAGGGCCCTGTTAATTTATTTATTCAACACGGATTTATTGAACACCTGTATGTGCCGGGCAAGCCAGGTAGAGGGGTGCACAAACAAGCACATTTGCTCACTGCCCTTATAAAATGTATTATTGGCTGGGCACAATGGTTCACGTCTATAATCCCAGAACTTTGGAAGGCCAAGGCAGGCAGATTGCTTGACCCAGGAGTTCAAGACCAGCCTGGGCAACATGGCAAAATCCTGTGTTTACGAAAAAATACAAAAATTAGACGGGTGCAGTGGCGTGCACCTGTAACCCCAGCAACTTGGGAGGCTGAGGCTGGAGAATCACTTGAACTTGGGAGGCAGAGGTTACAGTGAGCCGAGATCATGCCACTGCACTCCAGCCTGCATGACAGGAGTGAAATCCTGTCTCAAAAAATACAACAAAATGTATCCTCCAGAGAAGAAGAGAAATAGTAAACTATCAATAACAATAAAGTATGATAACTGTTTTGACAAGGAGAGCCCAAGGAAGGAGCAAATAAGTTAGGCTTGGGGTTATCCCTGAGAATGTAGGATTTGCCTAGGACATAAACCTGTGCATGTAACACAGTGGCCACCAGCCACATATGGCTACTTAGCACTCGAAGTGTGGCTCATGCAAATTGAAATGAGCTGCAAGTGAAAAACGTACTCCTAATTTCAACGTCTTGCTACAAAAAAGAATGCAAAATATCTCATTAGTCATTTTTATACTGATCATATGTTGAAATGATTAGATTTTGAACATCTGGATTAAATAAAATATATTATCTAAATTTCAATTGTTTCTCTTTGCTTTTTTAAATATGACTAGTAGAACATTCTGAAGTACATAGGCGACTCACATTTGTGGCTCACATCATATCTATTGGTAATGTACATGTCATTCAAGATAAGCCTTCTTATGAGAGCCAGCCTAATGATAACTAGTGCTGGCCTAATGATAACTAGAAATCTGCCAGGTGAGGAAGGATAGAGCACAGACCAGCGATGGAAGGTTTAGTAATAAAATCCACCCTACCAAGCAAAACTCAAAAGTCTGGACCCCTGACAAATAAGCTGGGCTCCAGGAAGAGAAACGGAGGCAGAAGCCTCTGTCAGCTTGCGCAAGCACACTGAATGTCTAGGACAGGCCAAAACTCAGGGAGTAAGCTGGTGCCTGAAGCACTCATCAGCATGGCAGGTCTCCGGCTGCACAACTCACTCCAGGTCCCACCTAAGGATTCTGCTTCAGTTTCATCTTGCCTTCTGGCTACAGCATCTTGACATTCCAGTTGCCTTGTAAGTTATAGGCTTACTCTCACCTGGAGCTCCTTCAATTCTGTGCAGCAAGACCCCACAGTGTGGCTTGCCTTTCTTGCTAAAGAGTTTGAGAAGTTCTATTTGTTGGATATACAGTTTCCTTTTCAAACCATAGCAGTTTGAGGACTTACCATGAGCCTGGCGCTGAGCTCTGTACTTCACTCACATGCTTGCTTAAGCCTCACACAGACCCTATTAGGTGCTCAGTGACTGAGCAGACAATAGAAACAGCTTTTTCCTCATTAAGATAGTTGAGTTTCTACTCCCATCCTTCATTTCTCAAATCCAAAGAGAGCCTACAGCAAGAATGGTCGATAAGTTTTATTTCATATGCCACCTGCAATAGATTGGTAGTGTCTGCCTAAAGCACTGTGTTGAGAAGGATTCAGAGGTGTAGCAGAAAAGAGTGACTTTGATTGATCAGTAATGTCTGCTATGGAAGTATGCATGTGTGGTGTTTGCCACTGTTAATCTCGATTTAGGTCAGATCCTATAATCACTGGTCAGACAACGTTCAAAGCAGATCTATACACTGGAATTCAATCCACGTGTTCAGCAGCTCATGCAAGTATGTAGGGGTTTCACTTGACAGAAAGAAGACATCGTGGCATGTCCTCCTGGAACTATACTGGGATCTCAAGATCTCAGGCTATATGAAAAGAGATTACAGGAGGAGGGTCCTGCTGCTCTGTGCCAATGAGACCACATCTAGACTACACTTTATAGGAACATAACTAAGAGAAGTGCACTCAGAAAAAGGCAACCAGGGTGGAAAGGGGTCACAAAAATGCATTATCTGAAGGTTAATAGAATCAACAGGGAGCCAAACCTGGAGACCCAAATGGCATAACTACTCTCTTCAAGTACCCTAGAACTTAAAGTATAATAAAAAGAAAAGAAAAGAAAGAATTCACTAGTTCAACAAACGTTTAATAAGCACCTACCATGTGCCAGATGCAGTGTCAGGCTCTGTGCATATGTCTGAATGTGGAGTATCTTTCATCAGCCCCTTCAGATCCATGGGCACCCTCTCCATCCTGCTCTGCACCCCAAAATGTTGACCCGATAAAACATACCAATGGACTCCCTTACCCCCTCATTCCAGCCAGGCTCAGACAATAGAAGATCAGAAGGCAGGAGGAGAGTGAGGTCAAGGTATTTGCCAAGTTGTTGCTGGTGGCCTTGACCAAAGACTCCAGCCAGGGCTCCAGTACCATGTCCTTCCTTCCCTCAGTTATTGGGTTAGTCACAGCTTTCTGGTGTGGCTAGTCCTGGGTACTATACTGTCCCTTGTGGATTCCCCTAAGCCTGCCTACACCCTTGTGGGTTTGGGGGGAGTTTATTTTTTTTTGTTTGTTTACTGTTTGTTTGTTTTGAGACAGGGTTTCTCCATGTCACCCATGCTGGAATGCAGTGGTGCCATCATGGCTCACTACAGCCTCGACCTCCCAGGCTTAAGCGATCCTCCCACATTAGCCTCCCAAGTAGCTGTGACCAGAGGCATAAGACACCACACCCGGCTAATTTTATTATTATTATTTGTAGAGATGGGGTCTTGCTTTGTTGCCCAGGCTGGTCTTGAACTCCTGGGCTCAAGTAATCCTCTTCTCTTGAACTCCCAAAATGCTGGGATTATAGGTGTGAGCTACCATGCCCAGCCTATACCCTTATAAAGAGTCCCTTTCTTAAATTCAAACTACAGAATTCAAGTGTGACATCTATTTCTCGCCAGGACCCTTACAAATCATGTGAATAAAGCAGGCTTGGTCCCTGCTCTTAGTAAAGCTTACAGTCTGGTGGGAAAGACAGGTGATAAACAGGCAAGCAAATATAGTATCAATTGTGGTATTTGTAATAAAGATAACAAGCTTAGTGTAGTAAGTAGCAGAGAGTGGGGGGTACCAAATAAAATGGAGTGGTCAGGGAGGCTCCTGAAAATGTGGCATTTAAGCTGAGATCTGTAGAATAAGAATTAGCTGGGTGAAGAGTTGTTCTGTTGTTACTGAGAACCAAGAGGGGTAGTGATGAATTTGGTCCCCAAAATCTATCAAATATGGAGTAAGCTTCCCAAAGAGATAGTGAGCTCCCCCTTCAAGACACTCACATAGAGTCTAGAGGGCTCTGGTGGTAGTAATGCCAAAACAAGGATTAATTTCCTGGGGAAGGGGGAGACCAGCAGTGTGCTAGGAGCTTGTCCTAGGAGGGTCTCTCCATTCCTCTCTTGTCCAGCCTGAATCTTGGTGCACTACTGCACTCCTGCCAGCCACATCGATTGGGAGAACAAAGAAATAAGGGTGCTAAAATGTAGATGACAGAAAAAGATGGGCAAAATTATCACTGTTCTAAACCAGTTTTACAGAGGTGAGAGGAAGAAATGAGGGCCAAGACAATGAGTAACAAGTGGTTTTTTGTTTTGTTTTTTTGAGATGGAGTCTTGCTCTGTCCCCCAGGCTGGAGTGCAGTGGCGCAATCTCGGCTCACTGCAAGCTCCGCCTTCTGGGTTCACGCCATTCTCCTGCCTCAGCCTCCTGAGTAGCTGGGACTACAGGTGCCCGTCACCACACCTGGCTAATTTTTTTGTATTTTTAGTAGAAACGGGTTTTCACTGTGTTAGCCACGATGGTCTTGATCTCCTGACCTCATGATCCACCCGCCTCGGCCTCCCAAAGTGCTGGGATTACAGGCTTGAGCCACCGCGCCCGGCCACAAGTGGTTTTAATACATAGTAACTCTGCCCACTGCATACACAAGGCAACCAGGCTTCTAGGATCTGCCCCAATCATGAGGACATAAGAGCAGAGAGCAAAGAGAATTCTACTTCTCTTGCAATAAGAAGAGATCCAAGGATTGCCTTCCTCCTCAGGAGTTGGAATCTCAGGAATCTCATGGCTCTCAGCCCTGGATACCCATTCAAATCACCTGGAGGACTCTTAGAAGGCCCCACCCCTAAAACTCCTGGCATAATTGATCTGGGATCTAATGTGAAGTCCATATTGAAAGCCACTGTAAAAAGAAATAAATGGGCTGGAGTATGCAAAGAGAAATGCCAGAGCATCCTGGGAAACTGTTTAAATGAGGTTCTCTCTTAGGAACATTCTCTAGTTACTGTCAAACCTCAGAGTGAAACAGGGTCACTTAGGTGCTTGAAGCTCACAGGTACCCAGTCTCCACTCCCCCAGGTTCCGATTCCCTATGTCTTAGATGGGATCTGGGAATATGCACACTTAATATGCTCTTAAGTAGATTGGGGAAAATACCGTTTTGGGGAAAAAAAAAAAAAGTCCCAAATATTCATGTTACTCCCAGGGATGACCTCTTAATACTTCAACCCCTGCATGAGAGCTTGGAGAAAGTCAGCACCCTGGGCAGAGGCAGCAGCGGGGGTCATCATCCTGGATACCATTCTTGGTTTTGGAAAATAAAAGCCTAAGGAGAGAGCATGAACGGCTAGACTGAGATGCAGCCAGAAAACTGAAACAATTGATTCATTGTTGGGGCAGAGGGGCAGAGAAGAGGGAGGGGAAGCATTAGGGACTTGAGAATATAAAAATGAGGACTTCAGAGTGACGAAACTAGGCTGAGAAAGGGGACATAAAAATTCATGCTTTAATCCCACTGCAGTTGCCTATGGAAAGGGAGGGGAGAAAAAAAAATGAAATAAACTTTGGACTTTGAAATTCAGAAGCAAACCAACTCTCAGCACTTGCATTTTCTGGGCATATTAGATTCATTTAATCATGTAATCATCAGGATAAGATGTGAGGAAGTTCATATGAAGTTTGGTGCAAAAGTAATTGTGGTTTTCGCCATTTGCAAAATTACCGTAATTACTTTTGCACCAACCTAATATTACTCCCATATGATATAAAAGACAAGTGAGGCTCAGCAAATAGAAATGCCTTGCCCAACACCACACAGCCAGGATGCAGTGGTGCCTGCAGGACGTGGGCACAGGCCTGCCTAACTGCATAACCAACACTCACTCAATCACACTAGCCCCCTTCCAAAAAGAGCTTAGGGACTTTGACACCATCACTCTAGGAAAGGAGACAGGAATCCAAACTCCAAAAAAGTCCCAGTGAAGGGTGGACTAGGAAGTCAAGGAAATTATAATTAGTAAAAAATTGACAGATTTCTTCTTTCCACAAACATTTGAGCACTTCATATACACCCGACTCTTTACTAAACTCAAAGGACACAAAAGTGAACTTTTGAAAGACTCAATCCTTAACTTCATAAAGTTTATGCTGAGACCAGGGATGGCAAAGTCATGTGATTCGGGCCATCACTTCCTGCTCCTGCACCCCTGAGACACACCACT
The DNA here is from genome assembly GCF_043159975.1 of Macaca nemestrina. Classification (NCBI taxonomy): domain Eukaryota; kingdom Metazoa; phylum Chordata; class Mammalia; order Primates; family Cercopithecidae; genus Macaca; species Macaca nemestrina. The sequence goes on from NC_092139.1 coordinate 25,648,282, forward strand.
AAGCAACCCCAGCATCCTTTCTACTGAGCCCCAGTTTGGCCTCAAATTCCTTTTCAGGTGGCTGCAGCCATTCACATGAAGGCTGGCAGGTGGAATGAAAATTCTTTGCCATCTTTGATTTGAATTTGAGAGTTTACACAAGGATTTTCTGAATACCTACCACATGCAAACACTGGGAATTTGTCAAGCGTAATGTCCCCATGTTATAGATGAAGACACTGCCGTTCAGAGAGCACCATGCTAACAGAACTCTGTAATAACCCAGGTCTGCTATACACAGCCCTTCAACAGTGGTCACAGTATAAGAGGAGAAGTGAAGAGACAAATTTGAAAAGAACATTAGAGACCTCTTAGGAAGAATTATAAGGTTGGTCCAAAAGTCATTGTGGTTTTTGGTTTTTTATGTGTGGTTTTTTGTTTTTTTTTTTTTTTGTCGTTGTTCTTTGGTTTTTTTGAGACGAAGTCTTTCTCTGTCGCCCAAGCTGGAGTGCAGTGTTACAATCTCAGCTCACTGCAACCTCTGCCTCCCAGGTTCAAGCGATTCTCCTGCCTCAGCTTCCTAAGTAGCTGGGACTACAGTCACGTGCCACCACAGCCAGCTAATTTTTCATAATTTTAGTAGTGACAGGGTTTCACCATGTTAGCCAGGAAGGTCTTGATCTCCTGACCTTGTGATCTGCCTGCCTCGGCCCTCCAAAGTGCTGGGATTACAGGCATGAGCCACTGCGCCAGGCCCATTGTGGTTTTTATCATTGAAAGCAATGGCAAAAACCGCAATGACTTTTGCACCAACTTGATATGACACCTGGGGCTCAGCAGGAGCCCTAGGGCCACTGCTTCCAGTGCCAAGCTATGTGTGCTTCCTCCTACCTTCCAAGCCTCCCACCCAGCCCCTGCCTGGAGTCCTGCTTCTGTGGTCCAGCTCTCCTCTGGCCATCTCCAGGAGGCATGGTGGGAGAAGGAAAGGCAGGTTCCATTCCTGCTGCATCTGCCAACGCGGAGAAGAGGAGGGAGTGGGCCTTTGATCTGCCTGGGCATTAGGCATGCCTTGGGTAAGTGTCCATCTCTGGGTCACTCAGTCAGGCCTTTGGACCCGTCTCAGCTTCTTTTGCCAAGCCTGCCCTCCCTGGAGCAGTGCTTTTCAAACTGTGCTGTACATTAGGGCCACCTGGGGAAGCTGACAACTTCACTACCCGGCCCCATCCCAGACCAATGACATCAGCATCGGCCTGAGGAGGACAGAGCTGCCAGCAACCTGCTCGAAGTCGAGTCAGCTCTGTGTGGAGATGTCCAAGGTGGAGACAGGCGGCCGGCCTGCCAGCTGCTCACCCTCCAAACCCCATCCCCTGCCGGGCTCAGCACTGAGCCATGCCAGGCCTGCTCCCCAAGGTGCCGGGTCCTCCAAATAAAAACAGGCAGCCAGAGTTCAGGGCCTGCTGGCGTTCTCCCGGTAAGCACCTTTTGTTCCAGGCTCAGAGCTGTTAATTAAAGAGCCGTGATTAATGAGGAAGCGCTCCCGGTCCCCATCCAGGATGAGAGGTCCTGGGGATGCTGACTTTGCTGGAGGAATCTGCAGTCAGATTCCAACTGGAGCTATTTATAGTTTGAGCTCCAGTAGGGGTGGGAGAAAGGTGCCCCTCCTCCTCTCACTTTGTCTTCTTCCCCGCTCCCTCCTCCTCACCACACTGCAATGGAACATAGAGGTGCGAATATTTATTGAGGAAGAATTTTTAAAGGAGTAAATCTCAGCACATATGCGTTCATATTAACTTATCCGTTCATTCATTTCTCCGACATGTATTTACTGAATGCCTACTAAGTGCTGGGCTCCAGGCCAGTTGTTAGGGCTGCAGCTCCGATTGAGAACAGCGTGGCCCCTGTTCTGGTGGAGTTTGCCCTCCAGGAGAGGAGTCATTACCAAAGAAGTTGACAAGTATGTGGACAATTGTACATAGAGGCTGGAGCTCTGCAGGGGAGAACCATGGCTGCATGGGAGTGTTGGAGAAAAGACTCAAGAAACCCTCCCAACATCACACTGCCTAGGAGATTATCACCATTTGCCCTTTAATGGGGAAACTGAGGCTCAGACATGTTAAGGAAGCTAAGGTCCCACAAATAGTGTGTGACAAGTTCTAGATTCAAAACCAAGTGTGGCAGAGACTGATGTGGCTCTCCAAATCCATTTCCTCTTCTTCCTAGGCATGCAATTTCCCACTCTCCTTGAGGTTACACATAGCCATGAGGCTAAGTTCCAGCCAGTGATACAAGAGGAGTAATGTGCACCACTCCCAAGGGTGCCCTGCACCAGCCCTTCTTGCTGTGTCCTGTTGCATCTAGCTTATGAAATCCAGAGGGACCTTGGAAGCCACATGTTGAAGGCATAGAGTCTCTGTCAGCCTGGATGCCTGAATGGCTTTGCGGAACAGAAAACCCCCACCCACTCCCAACCCTGCCACCAAGTGGACTTTCTATAAGCAAGCAATACGCTTTGTTGGGCTGAGTCCCTGGGATGTCAGAGTTTCCCTGTTACAGCAGCCAGCGTTGCCTAAACTAACACAGCAGATCTCCCTGCTCCAAGCTTATGCTTTATCTACTGCCCCTTAGGAAGATTCAATGACTCCCTAAAACATTTTATAAATAGACACCATTGGGAGCTAAGCGCAAAGATGCTCAGTGTCCTTCACAGATACCTTCTCAGTCAGGCCTTGTTCATAGTCACTGTGAATCAGCCCTAAATTGTCCCCCAGCCCTGGCCCTACCCCCTCTCCCCTCTTAAGCTGGAACCAAGGTGCTCCATCTCTGCACTGGAGGACGGTGAAGGAGGGAGCAGAGGAGGTATCTTCCTGAACCAGCTCAAAACTGTGGCATTGCGTTTTCCATGGAGGTAGTGCCTGGTGGCATGGAGGAGGAAGGGGAGCCCTGAAATTCGAGTGAGAAGTCTTGCCACACATCCTGGGGATACCACAGGTCAGTGCCTTGGGCTTCCATATCCTCCTCCATAAAGTAGGTAAATGAAACTACCTTGGCACAATGTCCAACACATGAACGACAAACAGCTTCAAACCTACCTGCAAATGGGAAGCTTCTCAGAGTGGGAATGGCCTGAAGAAAGATGGAAAGACCTGCAGGGCTTGGTGGTTCATGCCTGTAATCCTAGTACTTTGGGGAGCAAAGGCAGGTGGATTGCCTGAGTTCAGGAGTTTGAGACTAGCCTGGGCAACACGGTAAAACCCTGTCTCTACTAAAAAATACAAAAAAAAAAAAAAAAAAAGTAGCTGGGTGTGGCAGCATGTGCCTGTAGTCCCAGCTACTTCGGAGGCTGAGGCAGGAGAATCACTTGAACTCAGGAGGCGGAGGTTTCCGTGAGCCGAGATCACACCACTGCACTCCAGCCTGGATGACAGAGCAAGACTCCATCAAGAAAGAAAGGAAAAGGAAAGGGCAAGGGAAAGGAGAAAAGACTCGACTCCAAGTCACGGAGTAGCTAGGCTGCTGAATTGACCAACCCCAGAACCACCTTACATCCAGAGTCTTCTATATCCAAGCTAATTAATCATCCTCATTGTTTAAGACTATTTTCATTGAGGTTTTCGTTACTTGTAACAAAAAAAATTCTGTCTCATCTATAAGACAGAACGCATAACATCTCTGTGACCCTATATCTCAGCTGTAAAATGGGAACATCACTCACTTTTCAATGATGACTTAGCTAATGGGACAATCACAATCATCATACCCACCTTACCAGATTTCTGTGGGGACCAGGTGAGCCTGCATTTTAATGAGCTGTTTAAAATTGAAGAGCAATTTGCAAAGCTCTACAGAACTGGCAGTGTCCTTACAATTTACTTTACTCAAGTGGTTTTCCCATCTTTTGCAGATACTAAACCCTCTGTTTATGTAAAATGTTAGTGAAAGCCCAGTATCCCCTGTGGATGTAGGAAGACGACAGTTTTGCTCTAAGCCCAGCAGACTTCTAAGGAGTCTGGCTCAAGAGGCAGCCCTGCCCAGCTTTGTTCAGCGAAGCTCTGTGATGGGGTTTATTACATGAGTCTATGGGGGCTGAACTGCTTGTCCTATTCAAGGGAGAGGAATTGAGACCTGAGGAAGAAGGGGAAGAGGAAAGCTGACGTGTGCTCTGCAGCTGAGGGATGTGATCCTCTCCCTAGCATCCACAATTTGGGTGGAATGGACCCATCTCCTTATTCTTGGTATGTGGGTGTTGTGGGGGATGCCAACAAGGTGGCTGACTTTCTGATGTTCACGGCAAGGAGGTCATGTGTCAGGGCAGACGCAGAACCCAAAGAGGCCAGAGTCTCAGAGGCAGGGGAGGGCCAGAGAGGAGCAGTAACTTTCTCGAGGTCACGTAGTGCTTCGAGGCAGGGCTGGGATTCAAACACAGGTGTAGCAGCGGGCGCAGTGGCTCACGCCTATAATCCCAGCACTTTGGGAGCCTGAGGCAGGCGGATCATGAGGTCAGGAGATCAAGACCATCCTGGCCAACATGGTGAAACCCCGTCTCTACTAAAAATACAAAAATCACTGGGTGTGATGGAGCATGCCTGTAGTCCCAGCTACTCAGGAGACTGAAGCAGGAGAATCGCTTGAACCAGGGAGTCGGAGGTTGCAGTGAGCCAAGATCACACCATTGCACTCCAGCCTGGCAACAGAGCAAGACTCCATCTCAAAAAAGCAAAACAAAACAAAACAAACACAGGTGTACTTGATCCCAATGCACTGCATTACATGCACCCCACTTGCTATGGCTGCAGTCACCCAGACACTCCTGCCACTCACCTGATTTGCTTCCCTGCTACACAGCCTTGTCCCCAAGGAGGCCTCTTAGCTTCATGTTTGAGAATCGAGTCCATAGGGCCATGAAGCTAAGCAAGGCTGAACCTTGCTTGGTGCCTGGAAACGGTGTGTGGTGAGTCCATAGTGTGCACGCATAGTGTCTGTGCATGCACACACACACACAGGTGCACACACTCCTCTCGGAAGTGTTGGCCCTGTCCTGGAAACCTCTGCTGAAATGAATCTCTCTGAGCTGGACTGCACTGATCTAGGCACGGAGACTTTCCATAATACTCCCTCTCCTCCTTAGACTCCTCTATAGCTCCTGTATTCTGGGTAGGGAAGGCTGGCTATGGGCTTAGGAAGGGTGGTTATAGGATTCCTGTCTTAGGCCAGGATCCCCCAGAGGCAGACACTGAGACCCGGATCTGAGAATAGCGGTATATTTAGGAGGTGGTTCCAGGTGTGGGAGAGTGATATAGGGAATGAAGACAGCCAGTATGGGGTCTGTTCATGAGCTGGGGACCCCTGTAGGCAACTGGCTTCGATCCACTGCAAACCTCTAGGAAATGGGGTAGAACATGCCTCAGAGTTGTCCCAATAAAGGACAATTCCTGTCTTCACTGGCTAGGGCCATCAACCTTCAGCACTTACGGTCTGCCCTACATGCAATCCAAGGGAAAGCCTCAGTTGAACAGAGTAAGATTCCATCAGCAGGAAGCAGAATTGGGAGAGGATGCATGGACAGGGCACTGGCAGAGTCCACTGGGCTCTCATCCTTCTGTCTACCTGCCAACCTGGAGCTCCCTGAGAAATTATCTACCCCCATCCTCTTACCTGCCCCAGGCCCTACCTTTAACTATGTGGCTAAGAGCTTGGACTGAGACAGACTGCCTAGGTTCAAATGCTGCACTTAAAAACTGTGTGGCCTCCAACAGCATGCAGAACCTCCTGAAGCCTCAAGTCCCTTCTCTGCAACATGGGGTTGATGTTTTCCAGGTTACGCAGCTGTTGTGGGGGTAGAATAAGATAATCCATGTCCCACTCTTAGCATAGAGCCTGCACACCGTAAGCACTTGCAAAATGCTGGTTATCACCCAGGGCTGTCATGCACAGCTGTGGTGGTTGACCCTTGTACCAAGGCACCTAGCCAAGGGGGAGCCAAGTGCAGCTGGAGTCCAGCCTCAGCTCCCCTTTGTCACCAGGCTCCTCAGTGGGGCTGCCTCAGTTCAGGGGAAGGAGTGCCTCATCCTCAATGGCCATCAAAGGGGACACCTTGCTATCACCTATTTGCCTTGAGATAGTGCCTTGTTCTAAATCTCAGAGCTGCCACCTGGGCTACTGGTGTCCCTGAATATTATTATTGTCTTTATTATGACTGCTCCTATTAATAAGTTAATTAATTCATGGAAGGTATCCCTTAAAGAGTAGAAAACATATGCCAGTGTTTCAACAATTGCTCTAACCAGAAGCATTTCTCTAGTAGGTTAGGACAACTTAAGAGGTTATTTTGGTTAAGGACCCTTCAGTCCTCTAAACAGCAAGGCCCATGGCATGTCACCTGCTTCCCAGCCCCAAGGGAGCTGGCAGGGACAGGTGGCTCCAGGAGCACTTGGAGCTATGAGCTGTGTGCCATTCACAGGTCCCGACACTACCAGTTGAACAGTCAAAGCAAAAGGTGATTTAATGAGCTTGCAAGGAAATACTTGACTCAGGACTTCTGGGGAAATATCTGTTTTTTTCTGGCACTGCACCCTTGGTTGCCAGTGGGGCATGGAGGGGAAGCTTCAGATTCCTTGGGAAATAATCTAAACAATGGGAGAGAGAGAAAGGAGGACACAAGATTGAGCCAGTCAACATTTTCCACGTGCCAACTTCTCCCCGACTCCTGCCTACTGTTCAGAGAGCTCTGTCCCTACATTCATGCTCCTTAAGGATCCAGCCCAGATCCAGGCACACCAGCCCATCTCCTCTCCTTAGTTCTGAAGGGGTCACCCATCATATCCCATGGTCCTCAGGGTCCTGCCCCAGCCCCTCCAATCTCTTTATGTCCACTCTGAGCCTCCTCCAAACCTCTTCTGTTCATGCTTCAGGGATTCAAATAGACCATGCTACCTCTGAGAGCAAACCAGGCTCAGACCCTGAACTTATCTGAAGTTTAAAACTTATGAATTTTCTTTTAAAAGTTGAAAGAGACCTTTCTAATTTTCTTCTCCCCACACTCCAAATCCTTTCACAAAACGATCTGAGTTCCCACCAGGAGAGCATGCCGGAGTTCCCCTCCCAGTATGCACATGGAGACGCACATCCATTTCCCCAGGGTCCAGCCCCCACTCTGTGTTGTCAAGGAGACGGGAGCTCACAGCGGGAAGCATAGTGTTCAGCTTGGAAGACTTACTCTGTCCGCCCGGAACTACTCACCCCTGCCCAGAGCCAAACCTCCCACTCAATCCCTGGACAGTCTGTCTAGAACAACCTCCCACCTTGGTCCAGCATGACTAAGCAGGGCGTCAGGGCAGAGCTGAACCCCTCACTGCAAACCACCCACCTCACAGACCAGTCTTCCTTCACCTGCTCCCTGAAGTCTCTGAATTCTCTCCTCCTTTGGGAAGAGCTTCCAAAAGCCCAGTGCAAACACAGATGTTACCTGGGGCTGGGGCTGAAGCCCTGTTTATAGAGCCATGTTCACACACACTGCACACACTCATGATTGCAGAATAACCAGGGACACATACACATGCAACCCACACAGTCGCTGAAGCTTCAACCATAGGAAAGGAAAAAAATCATAAAAAATCATTGCACACACCCATACTATTTGGGCACATATGTGTATTTACCCCCTTGCCCACATACATACATATGACCATGATGACGCACATGTGCACACGTTCCCATCTGCACACATAGAGATGCACAAACAGAAATGCAAGGTATATACATGGTCACTCACCAATACATGTGCACACACATGCACAGAGCACACAAAGCACATGTCCAAGTGTATGCACACATACTGACGTGCAGACATGCACACATCCTAAACATGTGTGCATGCGTGCACACACAGACACACACAAATACACACTCAGGCATTGCTCTGAAAGCCCAGATTAGAGGGAGTCCTGCTCCAGACTGGCTGGGGGGCTGCGGATGTTCCCGTGGAGAGTCAGAGTAATTAGTTCTTTAATTAAAGTCCCCTCGCTGCTCACTGGCCATGAGGACCAGCACACACACCGGCACCTGGCTTGGATCATGACCATCTCAGAAGCTGCAGATGGGCCAGGCTGATGCTGCCCAGAGGCTCGGTCTGGGTGGTAATTAGGGACAAGAACTCAGCTGAACAACTCGCAGCCAACCAGCCGTTTCATTTTTCTCTTGCAGGAGAAAAGGTCCTGCTGGCTCCACGGCTCGGCTTCTCCATGTCCTCATTATGCCTCTGGCTCAGGCTCTCCTTCCTGCCTGCCACACCCTGCATCCCCAACACACACACACACACACACACACACACACACACACACACGCCCAGGCTCTCCTTCCTGCCTGCCACACCCTGCATCCCCAACATACACACACACACACACACACATATACACACACACACACACACACACACACACACACACACACACACACACACACACACACACACACACACACACACACGCCCAGGCCAGCACCAACCACAGCTTCCACCACAGCCTCACCCAGGGCCAAAATAGGAATGAGTGTAAGGTGCCTCACCCTCAGTCACCTGCTACAGCCCCAGCCCACTTCCCACCCAAATACCTCCTTCCACAACCCCTCAAGACAAATTCGTCGCTTCCACCCTGTGTGTATTAATGCCCTAGGGCTGCCCTAGCAAAATTCCACAGGCTGGGCGGTTTCAACAATTGAAATTTGTATTCTCACAGTGCTGAAGACCAGAGTCCAAGCTGGTTCCTGTTGAGGGCTATGAGAAGTCTGTTCCACAGGAAGACCCTTGTGATGCAGGAAAGGTATGGGCTCATCCCTGAGGTCCCCAAAGCAAGTGGGATAGGATGAGACAGGTGGGAGGGCTGGACAAAGATCAAACCATGAGAGGCCTCATAGGCCTTATCAAGAAGTTTGGATTTTATCCTGAGAGCAGAGTGGGGTATAATGATTCCTTTGTGTCCTGACTTTCCTGTAGAGCCTGTATTGGAAGGGACCAGGGTGGAAGTTAGGAGAAAACAAGCCATTTTGCAGGGCCCTGTATCTCAATGCAGCCGAGCAGGTACATGTGTCATGGTGAGGTCATGCTCCACATTCCCAGCACATTTTAATTCACCATGGATTTTGATGTTCAAATAAAAACATTCCATTCCATTACTTTGAATGCCAATCCATTTCCACTCCTGTGCCTGTAAAAAAATAGATTGAATGTGGCATTGAGGTGATTTCCTAGCTTTAAGTCTGACCCCTCTTGAGCCCCCGAGACTCTGGAGTCTATAGGAATTTTGGGGAATTCCATAGAGCTGACGTGGATTATATAAATTGCTCAGCAAACTCCAGCCCCATGCCAAGCAGGGCAGGGTTGGTCCTCACCTTTCTTGCACTAGACAGGGGCTCCCTCTGCTTCCTGAACACACCAAGTTCTTTTCCCATCTCGGTGTCTCTGCATTTGCTGTTCCCAAAGCCAGGAATATTTTTCTGTTGGTTCTTCCAAGGCTCATTCCTCCTTCTCCTTCTGACCCTCACATCTGTCAGCCACTCAGAGAAGCCTTCCCTGATCACCCCATCCAAGGGTGGTCCCCCCTGTAATAGCATTTGTCATCATTACTTCATTGGTTTATGCCTATATTGTCTGAGATGTCCCTCTCAAGATAAATTCCCTGAGGGCCTGGCCATATATCTATCTTGTTTAGAAGGGAGGAGGTAGGAAAGAAAGAGGAGGAGGGAGGGGAAAAAAAGAAAAGAGGAAAGGAGAGAAGAATGAAAGAAGAAAGGGAGACAGAGGGAAGGAAGGAGGGTAGATGTTTGGTGGTAAACATTCAAATGATCTTAGATTTTAGATCAGGGTTTCTCAACCTCAGCACTGCTGACATTTTAAACCAGATAATTCTTTACTCTGGGGGACTGTCTGGTACATTCTGATGTTTAGCAGCATCCCTGGCCTCTACCATTAGATGCCACTATCCTACCATCCCTCCCACCGACCCCCACCCAGTTGTGAAAACCAAAAGTGTCTCCAGACATTGCCAAATGTCTGCTGGAGAACAAAATTGCCTCCAGTTGAAAACCACTGTTCTAGAGGCTTTCGATCTGTTTTCAACAATCAAATTCTTATTTCAAACACACTTTTATATAGAAACTCAATATATGAAACACATTCCACTGGAGCTGCTCTGGGGCTTTGTATTGGTCAGCTACTGCTACACTAATGCTGCGCAACAGGCATGCCAAAACTCAATGACTTCCCACCACAAGTGCTGGTTCTCATGCTCCTGGGTCTGCAGGTTGACTAGACTCAGCTCATCTAGGCTGGGGTCAAGGGACCGGCTTTGCCTCCAGCTGAAAGTGGGCTGGAATTGGCTTCAGACCACAAACAAGGTTCAGGTCTGTTCCATGCATGGTCATGCTGGGTCTAATTTGGATATGCTTATCATGACAGCAGGTCGCCCATGTGCATGCAGGAGGGCATGAGCCAGACAGCATAAGTGTGTTCACAGCTTCTTCTTGTTTGAAGTCTACTAATGTTTCACTGTCACATGAGTAAACACATAGGCAAGACCAACATCAATAGGGCAGGGAAATATGACTCCACCACTCTGCACGGGGAGGTGAGTGAAGCTTTCCTGAACAATAACCCATCTAGGCCAAGCCTAAGAACACACTGATCCAGACAGTTGAGGCTCACGGGAAAGGCCCAGCTATGGTCCTACACTGACTTTTCCAGAATACCAATCCCTCAATGAGCCCCTGCCTGGGGCTAGATGAGCACGTCCCAGGGCTCTGAACCAAGAGACAGTCCACAGCGCACGATCAGGAGTTGGAGCCCGTGAGGCTGCCCCAGGCCTGTGTGCTTGGCCACATTCACTGCTTTCACCTTCCTGAGCACCTGCAAGCAAGGCTTTCACTCAGCAAGCATTTTCCCAGTGTCTGCTCAGTGCCAGACACTGTCCAGAGCACTGGAGATCCTGGGGTGAGCATGGAACAGCCAAGTGGATGAACGCCCCACTCCCCAGGGATGGCCCCAACAACCACACAGGAGCGTGCCATTGTCTCCCACAAATCTCCTCTGATGAACACCCCTGGCATTACTTTCTTCAGAATCTGTGTTTGGGGCCTCAGAAGGACTCTTTTCCTGTGGCAGCTCCAGCCCCTCAAATAGGGATCCTTTGAGATGGGGACTTGTCTCATCAAGATAGCATCATGTCTAAATTGAGGCTGTGTCAGCAGCCCCATGAAAATGAATAATGGCCTCAATTATGACCCATATAACAGCCCAATAAAACCTAATTAAAATGATCCACGTCCCATCTGCCAAGTGTAGGGCAAGGCAGCCAGGGAAAGTTGGAGGCCCAGTCAATTCAAGGAGAGCAAGTAACATGAATGATGATTATATTTATATTATTGTAAATAGATCCTATATAAGCATATAGTAACAGCACTATTATTATTATTACTATTGCAGCTAGCATTTATTATGTGCTTCCAGTGCGCCAGCCCTGGGCTAATAGGGGCTATCCCTCATACACCGGACAGGCATCATCCCATTTAATTCTCACTAGCTTGCCAAAAATTAAGTGCTAAGCATTATTCCCATTTTACAGATCAGAAAACTGAGGCACAGAGAGGTTAAGTAACTTGCTCAAAGTGACACTGCTAACATGTTAGTAATGGAACCAGAAGGTCAGGCTCAGCAGTGCCTGGTCTGCAAAAGTTGTTCAGTATGTATATGTTGGATGCATGAACAGATTTGGCCAAGAGTCTATCTGGCAACCCAAGATGCCAAACAGACAACCAACAAATGTTTGTTTAGCATTAACTAAATCCTAGGTGTTCTATTAAAAATAAAGTGGAGAAAGACAAGCCAATCATTGAAATCTAATATGATTATTGCTATAATGAGGGTATGCACAAACACAATGGGTAGATGAGGGTGGGAGGGACTTAATTCTGCCTGGGAAATCAAGGAAGACTTCTCATAGGAGGCAGCACTGAAGCTGAGCCTTAAAAGATGAGTGAGAATTTGCTGGACAGACAAGTAGAAGGCATTCCAGGCAAATGGAACAGTACATGTAAAGTTATAAAAGAGTCAGAGCCCAGCATTTTCTGGGACTTACAAAGCTACATAGTATGAAATTGCAATCTCATAGTCTAGGCGGAGCATGACGTGAGAGTCTGACAAGAAGGCTGGCAAAGTCAGCAGGTCAAGATCATCAAATACCTTTTAGACCAGACTCAGGAATTTCGATTTTGTCCCATAAGCAATAGGGAGCCATGGAAGATTTTAATCTGACCATGGAAGATATGGTCAGATTTGCTTGTTTGAAGGATTCTTTGAGTAGCTGGGCAGGAAATGTCTCAGGAAAGACAGAAAAGAACAAATCCTGGGACATTTGGATATAGCAATCCCCCGCAGGAGCACAGATTGCCAAATCTAAAATTTTATCAGAGAAAAACCTTAAAACAGGTCCAGTATGGTCAGATGGGCTGCCTCAGGACCAACTCCTACCTGGCACAAAAGCCAGAGTTGAACCAGCACCCGCTGTCTCTCCCTAATGAGTAGATTGCTCACAATATCTTTAAGCGGTTCTCCATAAGCCACCCTTGCCCACCCCCAGGGAAGATGACTTTTGAATCCTGGGTACCATCACAGGTCTCTACTTGCCGACAGAATGGCAGGAGATGGTACACGCTGTCTCCTGCCTGAAGGCCTGAAGTTCAGGAAGCAGCTGACTCCTCCAAATGGATGGATCTTTAAAAAACCAAGACCACCAAGGTCACAGGCATGTGAGACAGATTGGTTAAAAAAACGGTCTCTGTCATTGCCTTTGTCATTTCAAATGATGCTGCTCTTTGACCCAGGAAGAGGTTCCAAATGCATAGAGCAATAAACTCAGCATCGGTGTTTTGATAAAATGAGAGAGGGGGGAAATACGTATTATAAACACCACCTCCGGGAAGCGCAGTCAGAAAAAGTTATTAAACATTCTGTCACAAGCTTGGCAGCCAGCACTGTCCACCCACCCAGCACTGAGTTCCTAATAAAGGCGGCATCTTGGAATTTGTCACTCTCGAATGCATAATTTACTAGTCAAAAAGCAGCGGTAATACATTGCATTTTCATAAGGGGCTCTGAAGCTGTCTAATTTCCCTGAGCTGCAGGACGACAGGAGGCTGTGGCCATTTGCGGGGGCCTCTTTATGCATTATGGATAGAGGCTTTGCAATTCAAAGTGACAGCTCAGCCTCCCTGTCACCCACCGTCCAAAATCCCAGATCATATTGGAAGGCCCAGAACTAAAGCATGGGTCTGCCCCCAAAGCCTACAGCCCTTTGGTGCCTAGAAGTGAGTGAGTGAGTGAGTGAGAGAGTGAGAGTGAGAGAGAGAGAGAGAGAGACTGTGTGTGTGTGTGTGTGTGTGTGTGTGTGTGTGTGTGTGTGTGTGTATGAGAGAGAGTGAGTGAAGACAGAAAAGGAAACAGAAATCATTGTCTGGGTCTTACCAAACATAATCAGGTAACAGCCTGACCTATCACTTGATAACGTATTTGTGAGATGGGGCAAAGAACAAGTAGGCAATGACTGGATAGGATCAATCAGCCCCATGCCCCAGACAAGCCATCAGTGTCCTCTTCAGCCCCAAAAGTTAGACAAACACTGACTTCTCTGCAACCTGGATTACACAGTCTGTAGGTGCATAACACTAACAATCATGGCAACTGGATTGGAAAGGTCTTGGGGAGTCTTCGCAGCCCCCTTATAGGGGAGGCAGAAGCAGAGGACAAAAATCAGGCAAAGAGATGGGCACAGCCTTGGGCAGAGGCAGCTTGATGTGGTGGGAAGAGTTTTAGACCAGGATGCAGAAGGTCTCTACTATAATCTCACCTCTCACAGCACAGTCCAGGGACCCCAGGCAAGTCCTTCCACTTTATCCAGGGATGGCCTAATCAAAAGCAAAACAGCTTAGTGTATTAGAAAGAGTACAGGACAAGGAGTGGAGAGAATTGGGTCCAAATACAGCTCTGCAACTGACTCACCTGTGGCAGTGACCACCACGACACCAGGGGTTTTTCTCTACTCAGACACATTTGGCCCTGGTGGTCAAATGTGAACAACTCTTCCTTCCTTGGGGTGAAAGGCCCAGCCCATATTATTATACCCTGTCTTACCTTTTATGCAGAGAATGCAGAGCTAAGCTGCCTAGGTTTGTCTCAGCTCTGCCCTAACATCTCTAGGCCTCAGTTTCTCTACCTCTAAAATGGGAATAAAAATGTTACCCACTTCCAAAAAATATTAATGCCTGACCAGGGGCAGAGGTGCTGGAGAGGAAGATCACAAGAAAAGCATGGCACTGAGATGGAGCTCAGAAGTGTCAGGCAAAGGAGGGGAGCAAGGGAGATTGTCATGTATGGGCTAAGTCAGGACAAGACAAAACAGCTCCTGGCAATGCCTATGCTGACAGGGTCTTTCCAAATCCTGCATAGCCAGAGATGTCATGCCCAGCTTTCTGCTCCCAAACACACGTCATCTTGGCTCTCTGATCCCCTTCTTGAGGGTAAGTTGTCAGTGAGCAAGACTACAAAAGCCAGAGGAACATCCAGCCTCAGTAACAGCTGGGTCTACACAGTGCCAAGTGTGATCAATGCAGTCAATATGAAGAAAAGTGAAAAGAAACAATAACAATATCTAGTAAGGAGGAGGAGGAGAAAAAGATTGCATTTCATCCTTACAACTATTCCCACAAGAATGAAGCTAGTTCTCTTCATCTTCTCTATCCTCCAGGGCTTCCCAGGCCGTTGGTGGTGATAGACAAGCACTCAAAAATAACAGAGGTGAGTACCTCTTAATAGCTAGTCCGAGAATACCCCTGGGGTAGGGACAGACTATCTTGATAGAAATGCCTCAATAAGCCACTTAGCAAGGAGTCAACAAAGGAAAACAACTCAACTTCTCTGCATATGACAAGGAGGGGAATATCTGTTACTGAGAAGAGGGGGCAGGAAGGTTTAAAGAGGGAAAAGGTTGAGAAGGAAGAAGATAAAAAGCTAGAAAAAATGGCGCTGAGTGACACTGAGTGAAGCCCTGATGGTAGAGTAGATTGGAGTCTATTTGAGAAGAGAATGAGAATATTTCCCTATGGTACTAACCCCTCATCCCCAAAATACCTCTTCACTTAAGTTCTACTACACTCAGTGCATTCATAAATGCTTGGAAGATGTGGTGTTGTTCATGGACCTCAAAGAAGAGACTGAGTTTTCCAGTCTTAATCAAGACTTAAATTCTGAGGGCAGTAGGCCCAAGGCAGAGGAGTCACTGAAAATATAACACCTGGAAGAAGACGCAGAGAACCAGGGAGAGTTTGGGGTAAATTTTAGATATAAAATGGGAGCACCAACCAAGCTTATCCAGAACTCAAAGGACCAGGAGGTGCCAAACATCTGGAATCCATGGATAATCTCTGTCCAAAGTATATTCCTAGGATATATATGAACTCCAATGGGGGCAACGGGGAAGGGTAGATAACTGCCAGTGTGGGCCTTGGCAGGTAAATGAAAGTTTCTCTGTCCGTAAGGCCATTTATTCCAAGAAAAGGAAATGACAGGTTCAAAAACACATAGTTACAAACAGGTATTGTGTTTGAGCATGGCAGCTGGTGCAGAGAACTTCGAAGGTTAGGGGAACACATAAGCAAGTGGAAAGTTGAGCATGGAGTGGCAGAGGGGCAGGCCAGGACAGATCAACGTAAGTCTCACTGCGAATCAGAATTTTGTCCTGAAGAGTGAGGATCCCTTAAAGGACTTTTGTGAGTGTCCTGTCATGGCCAGATCGATGATAGAAGTTCAGAAGAGAGGAGAGCCTAGAGTCACAAAGACAACAGGTCCAGGGAAGAGAAATGATGCTTGACCCAAGATTGCAGCAGCCTAACAGAGAGACAAACAATAATGACAAAACCAAAAAGAGACAAGAGCAAGATGGTGGAACAGAAGACTCCACCGATCGTCTTCTCCCACCCCACAAGGACACCAATTTAACAACTACATACACACACCAAAAAAAGCACCTTCATACGAACCAAACACCAAGTGAGCACTCACAATACCTGGTTTGAATTTCACACCGCTGATGAAGGCCCTAAAGAGGTAGGAAAAGCAGTTTTGAATCACTGATGCCACCCTTTCCCCATCCACCAGCAGTAACAGTGTGGTATGGAGATTGTCACTGTGCACTGGGGAGAGGGAGAGCACAGCAATTGTGAGACGTTGAATTCAGTACTGCCCTGTTATAGTAGAAAGCAAAATGGATCCAAACTCAGCTGACCCCACCCACAGAGGGAGCATCTAAACCAGCCCTAGCCAGAAAGGTATCACCAATCCCAGTGATCCCAACTTGAGTTTCCACAAGCCTCACCCCTGCAGGCTAAAGTGCTCTGGGGCCCTAAATTGGAAAGGCAGTCTAGCCCACAAGGACTGCAACTCTTAGGTGAGTCCTAGTGCTGAACCGGGCTCAGAGCCAGTGGACTGGGGGAGCATATGACCTACTGAGACACTAGCCAGGGTGGCTGAGGGAGTACTGGCATCACTCCTCCCCTAACCCCAGGCTACAGGGCTTGTAGAACCAAAAGACACCCACCCTTCCACTTGAGAGGAGAGGAAAAAGTGGGGAAGACTTTGTCTTGCATCTTGGATACCAGCTCAGCCATAGCAGGATACGACACCTATCAGAGTCAATGAGGCCCTCTTTCTAGGCCCTAGCTCCCAGACAACATGTCTAGATATACCCAGGGCCATATGGGAACCCACTGCCTTGAAGGGAAGAACCCAGTCCTGGGAGGATTCAATAACTACCAGTTGAAGAGTCCTTTGGCTCTGAATAGCGAGCCCCAATACCCAGGTACTACACTGAGGGCCTTGGGTGGGAATCCAAGACTTGCTGGCTTCGGATGAGACTCAGCACATTGCCAGCTGTGGTAGCTATCAAGCATAACTCCTGCTTGAGAAAAGCAGAGGGAAAAGTAAAGGGAGGAGACTTTGTCTTGTACTTCAGGTACCAGCTCAGCCACAGGGTGGGTAGAGCACCAAGCAGGCTGTTGGGGTCCCCGATTCCAAGATTCGGCTCTTGGATGGCATTTCTGGACCTGCCCTGGGCCAGAGGGGCTTCCACTGCCCTGAAGGGTGAGTTCCAGGCCAGGCAGCATTCATCACAAGCTGACTGAAGAGCCCTTGGGCCTTAAGGGAACACTCCAGTAGTCTGACAGTACTTTCCATGGGCCTGTGGTGGCTGTGACCCCAGGGTGAGGCTCCTCTGCCTTTGGAAAGAGGAGGGAAGAGTGGGAAGGATAGTATCTTATGGTTTGAGTGCCAGTTCAGCTGAAGTATGACAGAACATGAGGTAGATTTCTAAGGTTTTTGACTCTAGTCCCTGGCTCCTGGACAGCACCTCTGGACCCTCATTCAGTTCTATGTCCTTCTACCATGTGATATTGTTTTCTGTTAAGCAGCCATCAGGTTTAGCAGCCCCTGTAAGCTGCTTGGCTTAACCAGGGCTTCTCTTTCTCCAGAGTCTGGAGAAGGTCAAATCTGAATCAAAAAAGACTGTGGTGACTGTGGTGTTCTTCACATCCCATCAAGATTTCTGCTTCACTGTAGATGTCAAGATAGATACAGATGGGAAGACATCCCTCTGCTGGATTAAATCTGCTTTGAGAGGAGGTGGTTACAACACTGTAGTCTGGGAATTGCTGGCCCAGCTACCTCACTCACAATCACAAACACTGTTTCTAGAGGGCACATACACCCAGACTTTTGGAATCCAAAGGGTAATCAATTAAAGTGATCGCCTTTGCTGTGCACGGTTGGTGACAGATGGGTTTCTTAGGCTGGGTTCCCCAGAAGCAGATCCTGAGAGGAGGATTCAAGGCCAAGTAGTTTATTTAGGAGGCAATCCCAGGAATCAACAGTTAGAAGAGTGGAGAAGTGAGACAGGAAGGGAAGGAAAACAACAGAGTGTGTTGCTGAGTAGTTTGTTGCCATGCATAACTGAGGCTCAATCTCTCTGAGGAATTTTAGGAAAGAGGAGAGTGTAGAACAGCTCTCGGTGTTACCTTACCCAAGAGGCAAGGAAATTGGAGTATTTATCCTCCAACCTTTTACATATCGGGCTGGACAATGGCCTCCAATTATATCACACTCTGATCCCTAGAACCTGTGAATGTGACCTTATATGGCAAAAAAAAAAAAGGGGGGGGGCGGATTTTGCCGATGTAATTAAGGACTTTGAAACGTGGAAATTTTCCTGAATTATCCAGGTGGACCCTAAATGCAATCACAAGTATCCTTATAAGAGGGAAGCAGAGCAAAATTTGACACAAACAGAAGGGAGAAGGCAACATGACCATGGAGGCAGAGATTGGAGTGATGTGGCCACAAGCCAAGGAATGCCAGCATCCACCAGAAGCTAGAAGAGGCAAGGATCAGATTTTCCCCTAGAGCCTCCGGGTGGAGCATGGTCCTTCTAGTATCTTGCTTTCTGCCGAGTGATATTGATTTTGGATTTCTGTCCTCCAGACTGTGAGAGAATAAATTTTTGTTGTTTTAAGCCATCGGGTCTGCGATATTTAGTTATAGCAGCCACCATATACTAATATACCCCATCGGGTGTGGTGTATTACTAATACACCCCCATCGAGTAGTGGGTGAGGGCTCCTCCCAGGGGCATTAATTGTCTGCACATCCAGCATTCCCCAGAAACAGAGAAAAATATCTCTGGCAGAGTCACAGATGCTTGCAATGGAATGCCAGTGTGCACCTCCTGCAACAATAAATGCTAAGGGACTATGGGCAGGCCACAAACATCAGTCTCAGCAGGCATGGCCTGGGTTGGGCTGTGACACTGCACTAACTCCTGAGTTGTACAAAACAGGGGGCTCCTCTGGTTGAGCTTGTCTGGGTGGCTCCAAGATGAAGTTCTCACCTTTCTCTGCATGGGAACAGCCTAATCTGCCCAGGTGCTTGGAGCTAAAGCCCCAGGGAGTCAACATGTCAGAATACTCAAGAACTAGGCATGGGAGAAAGATGCCTGCATCCACAAAACTCAGCCTCCCCAGCTGGCCAGATCTGCCCCGGACACCATCAGCCACACCTTCTGGGTTAAGGCTTTGGAGAAGAAGCATATAAGCTGGCTCCCATCTCCTGACACCCCAGTTATTAATAAATGTTATGCCCAACAAAAAGGTTCTTTGGCCAAACAAATTTGAGTCAAGCAGAATCAAGTTAGACTGACTAACTCTTCAAGAAAGGAATATTATGCAATTTTCCCAATTTTTTGTTACAGATTTTTTTGTGTGAATGTCTCATGAGATTTGTTTCATGAAGCATACCTGGAAGTGATGAGATAGAAGACAGCCAGAAAAAGGAGGCAATGCAAAGGCCAGAGGCATGATTGCTACCAGGGTTGGGGGATGTTTACAGTGGGCTGAGACCCTGACCTGGGTGCTTTTGAGTGTTGGCTCCTCTACCTTCCCCACTCCGCGAAGAAGGTATTGGGGGTTCCCATTTCACAGGTGAGCAAATCGAGGTTTGACAAACAGTGGTCGGATGTGCAGAGCTAATCCTGCCCATGGGATGATAAAGGCAGCTCCCCCTGGCTGGGTGGGGGTCATCTGAGGATTATCCAGGGAGGAAGAAGATGAACTACACTCAGGTGAATCATAACCTGGCCTTGGGGCTTTCATAGGTTGACTCATGGCTGGAATTTGAGGGCCAGGATGAGTCTGGCAACCTGGCTAATAATGAAGAACAGAATGTCACGGCTTGGGTCAGCGTGGCTCCCTAACTTGTCTGCTCCCTTCATCCCCATGTGACCACACCTGAGACTGTCCACCTGAACACTGAGCCAGGGGGATCATAAAGGAGGGGCATGGCTGGCATCGTGGGGCTTCCTGTCCTGGTTTCTGCTGGACTGGTCTCATCTCTGCTTCATCATCAAAAGGAGTGAAGTGAGATGATGGGTACTAGAAGGGAGCAGGTTAAGATCGATGGCTGGTGTGTGTGCCTTCAGGCACCTCAAACTCCTGGCTGTGCAGGGAAGCCCCTCACTGCCCCTCCAGCATCCGCTGCCTTTGACCCCCAGCCCCTGCTCAGCCCAGAGCCTACAGATGTCTTTGCTGCCACTAAGCCCACCTGCCCCTCAACTGGGTCACCCAGGCACATCTTCATATCCAACGATGGACTTTGTTAAAGATGCAGAGACCAGGTGAGGGGCAACCATACTTTACAAACATGGCCAAGGGAAAGTCAGAATTCTCCAAGCTTGGTCCAGAGAGGATGTGCATGCTGCATCTGGCTGAGGTACCTTGGGATATTAGACCCACAGAGTCAGCTGAGGTTGGAAAACCAGGTTAACAGCCAAGTTCTGGGGCTGGCAGGAAAGGGATGACTGTTGTGAAGCCTCAGACAAGGGCCATGGAGAAGGGGACAGAACCTGACTTGCTGCTGCCTCTGCAACATCTTGCTACTCTAAGTGTGACCCCTGGAGCAGCAGCAGCCGCCGCAGTGCCTGCAGGCTTATTGGAATTGGCCAATCTCAGCCCCATCCTATACCCACTGAGTCAGAATCTGCATTCCAGCCAGATCTCCAGGTCATTAGCGCACGTTCAAGTTTGAGAAGCTCTGTCTGTGCATATCTGAGCTTCTCTTTCACCAGAACTGGAGGCATGAAGGAAGCAGGAAGGAATGAATTCTCTCCCTGCCTCCCTCCCCTTACACTCATAGGCTTTCTGAGCTGCCTGGTGAGCCCATACCTTCCTCCCACCTGGTAAGAGTGGGGACCAACTACTGGGACCCCTGAGGGGTCCCTTTGCCTCCCTCTTCACCGTCGCTCAGCTCAATGATCCCAGGCCTAAGGCGGCCTGAGTGGGAAACCAGCTTGCCTCCATGGCCAGCCCACACTCTGCACCAGCCCTGTTTGGCCTGTGGGCTTCTCAGGGGGACCCTTGCCTCCATCTGGAAAGAACATGGGGCAATCCCTCCACCCCAAACTTTTGTGTCTTTGTAAAATGTTTAGTGAAAAATTGCCGACTATGTAAATCAGAGATCATTAGAGGTTGGGTTTTTTCCTTAAAGAATGGATTCAGCAAAATGCTGTTTTCTCCCCGGCTCTGGGTCTCTATTTAGGGGATTGGAGCTCTGCTTATTTATTTATTTATTTATTCATTAGCTGGGCCCACAGTCAAGGAGAAGAGAGCAGGGCTATTAATCTTTCTGTCATCCATTCACAGATGTGGAGTTCACACCACAGCAAATGTGAAGTCAGCAGTACACAACCACAAGGTGGAAATTTCAAGAGAAACAAGCTTAGAGGAAGAAGAAAAAAAAAAAAAGAAAAGGGAAGGGAGTGGGGGTGGGGTGGGGGAGACAGAGATGCGGAGACAGAGCCCATTTAAAATACAGTGTCTGAGCCTCCCTGGGCGCTTGTGTGTGCTGAGGGTAATCTTGTTCTCAGCATGGAAGTGCCATTGATATGTTAATAATAATTTTCTTTTCTCTTCATCCTAAAGAAATGAAGTTTGCAAACTGATACTGATGAAGTAGGTCTGACTGTGTGTGTGTGTGTGCATGTGTGTTCATAGACTGAGACAGACACACACACACACTCCCTTCTCTACCTATTTATGGCATCAACTGAGTAGATTCTGGAAATCTCCATAGAAAGGCAAATAGTTGAAGGCTTTAGGTGCCCCTTTTGGCATTGATGTGATTGCCGGATCCTGGGGTGGAGAGATGTCTCAGTGGCTAAAGAAAAAACCTGGCAAAGTCATAAGCAGCTCTCACTTTGAGTCCTAACATGGGGAGAACCCACTCTCCAGCATCCCTAAACCAGTACTGATCAGGGTGGAGTAGATCAGAAAAATCAGCCCTTGAGCCTCCTAGAGCTGCTGTCCTCCTAAGCCTGGTGATCTGCACGACTCCCGACGCAGGTGTGCCCGATCGTGCTGCGGAGTCGGGCTGGCTACTCCCCTGCCTCAGTTTCCTTCTTGCTCTGTCTCTGCTTTGGAGGCTGAGGTCCTGATACTGCAGCCTTGTGCTTGTCAGCTCCTTCCCCTTCTAGGCCTGGAGAGAATGGGTGGCCAGAGCCCTAAAGTGTACCACCTTATCTGAAGATTCCAGAAACCCTAGTGCTGTACCCACTGCTCAGACCAGGCTCACTGTTCATTGATCCTAATCTGGTGTAAACCTGCCTTCATCCTTTACCTTGAGTTGCTGCCATTCCAGTGGGGTCCTCTCCCCCTCCTCATCTGCATCTTCTGCCCTCTGGTCTGAGATGCAGAAGTCCTAGCCATGCAGCCCCACCCAGGCATAGCCACATCTCAGATGGGGAAGCCTGAGTCCAGTTCTGCAGGGCATGCGGCCAGCACAACCCCGAGAAAAAGCAGAGAAAGGCTGCCACTTCAGTGGTCACTCAAGCCAATAACTTCTCTCATCAGAATGTGAGCTCCTTAGGGCATCAAGACCACATTTATTCATCGCTGCTCCTTGACACTTAGTGGATCTTGGTGAACATTTGTTGAATTGTGTTGAATCCCGGGTCAAAATCAGAGTTGACAAAAAGGCTGGCTGCCTGGGAGCAGTGACTAGGTTTGTACAGAAAGTACTGCATGAGCTCAAGCTTTCCCCCTAGGTTAAGGAAAGGATGGGAAGCATGCTGGGTGATCAGTGGAGGGCTGTGTTGAGCAGGATTCTGAGGCTGTGTCTGGATTCAGTGGGAAAGTTTGGTGATCCCTTAGCAAGTCTGCTCTGAGCACAAGAAGGGGCAGGGTGATGCTTGCGCCTCACACTAAACGTTAAAGGGTAGCGCTCTGAGTCATGGAGCTTTGTCCCAAGTGTGGATTTGCAGGTCCTGTTGGAGTCCCAGAGCAGAAGGCACAGGTTTGATGGGAAGAGGAGGAAGAACCAGACGTGGAGCTGAACCCACAACTCAAGGAGCCCTGTCTTAGGTGGGGGACCCAGTAGGAGGCTGAGTGTGGGCACAGGACACTCTAGGACTGGAACAAGTCTTGAAATGCATAGCACAGGAACCACGAGTTAATGAGACTAAGCCAGGCTGCACCCCCACCATTCTAACCAGAGCCCATCCTGCCACTCATAGGATGTGGCAAACACACAGGAATCGTCCATCCAGAAAATCCCTACCTCCGGAAATTCCAGCTCCTTTATTGCCATGTTCATTTCATATCTGTAAAGTGGAAACATTAAAACCCAGTCCTGGAAGGAATTGAGAACACATTCATATTAATAGCGTAGTGCCGAGCACAGTCCACTGCTGATGGATGCCAACTTCCTGAATGGTGATGAGATGCCCAACATGCCACCAGCACTATCCTGCCAGCCTCTTCTCTCAGCTCCCACCACCCAAAACCCCATGTTCTCTCTTACCTCTGGCCTCTGTTCATGCTTTCCTCCATCGGTGATCTCTCCCCACACCTTTGCCAAAATTCCTGAACTCACTATTTAGGTCTTGGAGTAGACACTGCCTACTCCAGGAAGACTTCCCTGATCCCACCTCCCACCAAAGCCAAGCACTTACTTCTGTCACAGTATTGTCACACTACATTGTCATTGCTTATTTATCTGTTCATCTGTTTATGTTTCTCTTTTCCACTAGACAATAGACTGGCAAACTTTTTCTACAATAAGCCAATAGTAAATAGTTTAGGCAGTAGGGGCCATAGAGTCTCTGTCACAACTACTCAGTGCTGCCATTGTATTGTTAAAATAGCTATAGACAATATGTAAACAAATGAGCATGGCTGCATTCCAATAAAACTTTATTTACAAAAACAGATGGTGGGTCATATTTGGCCCGTAGGCAATAGTTTACCAAACTGCACTAAGAGGGAGAGCTTCTCAAAGCAGAAAATGTTTCCTATTCAACCATTCCTTACATAGTTCCTAGCACAGAGAAGGTACTTGATACTTAATGAACAAAGGAACAGTGTTAAAAAGGTTGTTTGCAAACCCTGTCATGACCTGACAGGAATAAATGAACCCATCACATTCCTGAAGCATAGAGGGGCTGCCTAAGCATTATGCCTTAGCCTGAATATGGCTGGGCCCATTGCATGTTCTAGAGAGTGTGCTGAGCCTGGAGTGTGCCCAGGGTACAGGCCACATCTCCAAGCAGGACACCCTGCCCTGTTCCTCAATCTTGCCTCTCCCTACCTGTCCAGATCCCTGCCATTCCTAATAGGCGGGCACCAATATTGCTTCCCCTGGTACAGCTGCTTTTCCTGGACACTGCTTCTGCCACCACTGAGTATGCCATATCCTACCCGCTGCCAGCCACAGTCATTTCAGATGTCTGGGGCCACAGGGGTTCAAAGCCCCAAGGTGAAGACCTCTGATCTGGGGGAAAAAAAGAACCTCTTCCTCTTCATGTTTAACTCCCCCAGAAGGGACTCACAGCACTGGTGTTTAGGCCCCAACATCTCGCAATGTTTTCTTGGAATAATCAACTCCCCCCAGGGACTAGTCGTGAGTCAATGGTGGGGATAGGGGTCACACAGGGAAGAAACCAGAGACTTCCATCATGGAGTACTCAGAAATGCCCCTCTCTTCAAGGACTGTGATTGTGTTACTTGGATAAGCTCCTTGGCCCAGCTCTGTATTACCCCAGAAGGAGCTCACTCTCCTAAGAACCCTCAGTTCCTCCTTTCAGTAGCCCCTGCTGATTCAGCCTAGCCATCTATCAGACATTCCTAGATAAATACAAACCTTCACTTGCACACAACATAGGTTTAACCCCAATACCTCAACCTCCCACCCCCTCTGAGTAAATATGGTAGACTCTGTCTCAATTCTTACTCCACCATACTAAGATTAGACATCTCAACTTTTGCCACGTAACTTGCAGTGCCTGCAGTGCCCTCCCACTGGGAGAAAAGTTTATGTCTCTACCCCATGGATGTTTCGCTTGGCCACGTGACTCACATTGGCTGATAGGATGATAGTAGGCATGACCAGGTAGAAGCCTCATGGGTGCCCAGATGGTTTACCTGCCCTCTGATCTCCTCCTATTCTCCATGAGAAGTTCATGCTCTGGAGAGCCACTGCTCCAAGGAGAATAAAGCTCTGTGGAACGGATCCGAATCCCACATCCTCCCTGGAGTCCAGCCTGGCCCAGCCAAAATCTCCTGAACCCCAGCCAACCCACAGACCCATAAGAAAGAAAAATAAATGCTTGTTGTTGTTTACCACTGACTTTGAGGTGCTTTGTTATGCAGCATTATAGTAGCAGTGACTAAAATAATGAAGTAGGAAATTTGCTCCAAACCTTCCTGGTGGGCTTCCAGGGACTGATTTACCAGGTTAATAAAATGCTTGGAGGTACTTACCACCCTATACTTCCCTGGCAACAGTTCCAACTATTTGGATCTGGCTGTACTCTCCCTTCATCCAGTTACTGGGAAAGCTCTGAGCTTTAGAAGTCTTTCATTTTCAGTTGGTTTTTACTTTTTGAACATCTAAGCAGGCTATGGAGCTCTGTGGAGGCTCCCCTGTTCACTGAGGGCTTTGAGGAGGGAGTCTGGCTTGGCATCTTCTAAAGATGATAGAAAAGTTAATTGTATAATGGTTCTCATTAACAGACAGGGTTACATAGTCAGAGCTATCCTTGAGTCAACTGCTTATGGCAAATGAATGGAGAATTACAGCTCTTGCCTCCATGATTCGTGACTGAAAGAACAATTTATTCAGAAATATCCACTGATTTTAGGAGGAAAAAAAATCTCATTTGAAATTATCAGGCATTAGCCTTGATTCCACAATTTCCAGCATAGTCTAGTTTTGCAGGTGTGAACCAGAGCCTTTGAAACTCATGAATTGGGTGAGCCCATTGGAGCAAATCTCAAATGCAAATTCCTTCTGTCTGACATGAAAGCTTGTTGAAAAGTTGTTATGCTAGATTTTGGGGAAAAAAAAAATCGTTGTAATTATTCACTTCTCATATCCACATCCCTTTGCAATTTGCCTTTGCAGACCTTCCTATCAAGAGACAGAGATTTCCCCACACTTTAAATCTGGACTAACCTGGTGATTTACTTTGACTAGCGGAATTCAGAGGAAGTAATGTTGTCCCACTTCTACTGCATGCTTTAGTTTGTTCTCTTGGAACCCTGCCTAGCCTTCATGTGAGCAAGCCTGGCCTTCTGGTGAGAGATGGCATGAAGCACCAATGAGTCACCCCAGCTGAAGTCTTCCTAGACAAGTCAACACAAAGCTTGCCCTAGACCACATGGGTAAGTCTGGCCAAGACCAGAAGAGCCACTCAGCTGAGCTCAGTCCATATTGCCAACGCAAGAGAATCATGAGCTGAGTAAATAGTGGTTGTTTCAAGCCCCTGATTTTAAAGTAGTTTTTATGGAGCAAAACTGATACAACTGTCATTACTAAGAACACATTAGGACTACCTCACATCCATCAGGATGACTACTAGAAAAAAAAAACACAGAAAATAACAAATGTTAGTGAGGATATGGAGAAATCAGAACTCTTGCACACTGTTGGGGGGGAACGTAAAATGGCATAGTCACTGTGGAAAACACTATGGCAGTTCCTCAAAAAATTAAAAATAGAATTACTGTATGATCCAACAATCCCACTTCTGGATATACAGCCAAAGTAATTTCAATTAGTATGCCGAAGAGATGTCTGCACACCCATGTTCACTGCAGCATTATTCACAATAGCTATCACATAGAAGCAATCCAAGTGTTTATCAACAGATAAACAAAATGTGGTATATACATACAATGGAACATTATTTAGCCTTAAAAAAGAATGAAATTATGATACATGTTACAACATGGATAAACCTTGGGGACATTATGCTAAGTGAGATAAGCCAGTCACAAAAGGACAAATATTATATGATTCCATTTATATGAGTTGCTTAGAATAGTCAAATTTACAGATAGAAACTAGAATGGTAGTAACTAGGGGCTGGGGAGAGGAGGGTAGGCAGGGGACGGGAGTTATTGTTTAATGGGTACAGAACTTTAGTTTTGTAAAATGAAAAGAGTTTTGGAGATGGATGAGGATTTGGTGATGATTTGCATAACAGTATGAATAGACAATACCACTGAAATATACTTAAAAATGGTTAAGATGATAAATTGTATATGTGTATTCTACCATAATTTTTAAAAGATAAATGCATTCAGATGGTGTTGGGAACTTTCTAGGAGTGACTAGTGTTCAGAGAATCCTCAGCCAATCTGTGAAAAGGCATGAACTGCAGCAGAGGAGAAAGGAGGCACAAACACCACTGGGAAATACCAGTGGGATGGTGGGTGGTTCAGACAGGACTCAGAGTAGAGGGACTGTGATGGATGTACTCGACTCTGAGTAGAGGGAATGTGTTGGATGCTGAATTCATCAGGATCCTTTGGTTGCAAGTGACAGAAAGCTAATTCAAACTAGCCTAAAGTAAAAAATGAGAACTATTTTCTGCCATAGCTGAGAGCGGTACATGCTCAGGCACCTCACAGAACTGAAGAAGGACCTGCCAACAAGACTGGGTCACCAGGTTTTACTTTCTCTCCTCTTCTTTGTTCTCTCCTAGAGCTCTGGCTGTGAGCAACCCCTCACCTCCTTCCAGATCAGTGACCCCAGAGGCATGTCAGCTTCTCCAGCTTCTAACTGGAAATGCTGGGGAGGCACCTGATTGGTCTGACTTGAGTCTGAGGGTCCACTCCCAGACTAATCAAGGTCTAGGGCAATGGAGGATTCTGATTAGCCAGACCTGGGTCAGGTGACCCTGTGGCCAGGACGGGAGTGAGAGTTGCTTCAGAGAAGCAAATGAGGATGCTTGCTGGGCAAACACACACAGTGACTACAGTCCATAATGGATGCTATTATATTAGAGCAAGGGTCATTTAGGATCATCATCCCCCATGCTGAGGAAGGTCCATATACCTACCCTCAGTACAGCGGAAAGGTAAAGAGCTCAAGCCATGGAGAACATTAGGCATCACGACTAGCAGTGTGAATACGGACGAGACCTTCACCTTTCAAAGCTTCCATTTCCCCGTTTACAAATTGAACTATTACATGGCTGATGCAAGGGTGAAAGATGAGAATGTTTATAAATTGTTTCCCACTGTGTCTTGCACCTTATAAGCATCAAAAAATAAATTCATAATAGCAGTAATAAAAATGACTACGAATATTGCCTACAACGTTCTCTTTGCTGTCTGCCCCATGGGACACCAGGAGGCAGATCTCTATGGCTTTCATTCATTCTTTCAAGCCCCATCTGAGCACTTCTGTATGCAGCCAAACCCCAGAGTGTAGCTGGGTGTTGGTTTTCATATGGTTAGTGCCTGGGCCAGGACCAGAGTGAGGTCAGTGAGGGGCCTACAGTATAAAATTCCAGGAGGCTTCACTCTCAAGGCCGTGTAAGTACACGTCCAAGTACTCGCTGGCTTCGCCCTAGTTCCAGCCTAGCCTAGCCTAGCCTACTGGGTTAGAATCATTTGCGGATCTTGTTAAAAGTACATTCTCGGGTGAAATCCAGATCTAGGAAATCTGAATGTTCATAGGTGGGCCTGGGACTTTGAGAAGGTCTCATTCCTAGGAATTCTTCTGTTGTCCATGCTGGGCTGGCAACTAACTTTTAAGGACAGGGCTGTCCAGTGTGCTAATGCAGTGGTTTTCAAAGCATGTCTACAAAGAGGATTTCTGCAGAGACGCCTCTGGGTACCACGGCGGGGAGGGCTTAGGAGGCACGTGAGAAGCACCCTGCACTGACCACTTCAACGGTGTTTAAATTTCATAGATACCATACTTTCACTCAAATAAGATGTCACTTGATAAAACGGTTTCATCGCTTTAAAACAAAGTTTGAAAACTTCTGGGCTAGAAGTGTTAGAGAACTTGAGATGCTTTTTTTTTTTTTTTTTTTTTTTTTAAATGAGATGGAGTCTCGCTCTGTTGCCAGGCTAGTGCAGGGGCGTGATCTCGGCTCACTCCAATCTCCGCCTCCTGGGTTCAAGCAATTCTCCTGCCTCAGCCTCCGGAGTAGGTGGGATTACAGGCACACGCCACTACACCCAGCTAATTTTTGTATTTTTAGTAGAGATGGGATTTCACCATGTTGGCCAGGATGGTCTCGATCTCCTGACCTCGTGATCCACCCACCTCAGCCTCCCAAAGTGTTGGATTACAGGTGTGAGCCACTACGTCCAGCCAAGAGGTTCTTTAATATGCAAATGACTGGCCTCTTCAAGCTGTTTCCTCACTCACCCAACTCTCCTCTTCACTCTCACCTCTCTCTCTCTCTCTCTCCTTTATCCCTGGATAAATCCTGACTGGGATCTGGAAAGCTGCCCCTGCCCAGAAAGAACAAGGTGGAAGGAGAGGGGTAGCTGAGCCTCATGGCATGCATGCCAGCCCCCACGTGGCTGGAGCCAGATCCCAGCTTGCCCCTCTGCTGAACCCTCATCCCCGCATGCCACCCTGCAGGACTGACCCCCGAGGCTGCCTGAGCTCAGCCTCCCCACTGCTGGCCTCACTCAAAGTTCTTCTCTGGGCTGGGCTGGGCTGGGAGTTAGAGCAGGGAGAAGTCTCAATCTGTTGCACCTTTACCTTCCCCTCCCACCCCAGAAAATCCAGGTCTCCCTGTTCCCATGGGGAGTTCTGCTTCCACCAACGCACTGAGTACAACAGGAGGAGGACAAATTCTAGGGACTAGGGAGTTCCATTCTGGGTCCGATGGGGCCCAATTCAGCCAGTGTCCTCCTGCGAGTCCCTTCTCCTCTGACTTAAAAAGCCAGGATGCTAACTCAACTTCACCATTCCACAATGTACACATATCATATTGTACATGATAAATATATATAATTTTGTCAATTTAAAAAAATTTAAGCTCAGGTTTATATGTGATTTTGTAAATACACATAGTTGTCTCATATAATTAGAAAATTATCCAATTTTTTTGAATAAAAATATATTAAGATATGTTATTTCAATGCTTCTAGACTGTGACTAGGAAAAGCATATATTCTTTCAAGCACATTCCTGATTTCGATGTTGCTTACTTGAAGCAGCATTAATGGAGAACTTAATTTCATTTCCACAACTCAGTTTAGCTGTCCTGGAGATAAATATCTAAGGGTTTTATGATGGAGGTTAGAGTTGTGTTGTTTTGTTTTCTAGAAAATTAATGCCCAAAAAAGCAAAGAATCACAGAGAAATGGCCCCTCCATGAATGATCAATGAGGAACGGATCAGGGGCTCCAGGCTGTCACAGGGCTCTAGGCTGCAAACTCCAAAAACGGAAACATCAGCTTTAGAAGTGCTCAGAAGCCACCCCGTAACCCTTGCCAGCCACAGCGCCTAACACTTGGATGGAATCCTTTTCGACACTAAAACAAAAATAGATTATATCTCAGAAAGAGACACGAAAATGATTTGACACTATGTGTATAATCTAATTCAAACCATAGACCCCTAATCGACATTTAATTGATGCAATAATGTTTTTCATGACGGTAAATAAAATATATAAACAGAAACATCTTCTTTGATGTTTAATGACTGCTTAGCAGCTATTTGGGTCAGAGCTACTGAGCCCTAATAAACAAATGCTTAATAATCAATTGAAATGCATTTCTCTGGTTATTGCCTTATTAAATCAGACGCAACTTCAGCTGAGGAATATTCCTTCCAACAGGAAGAAAACGGTTGGGAATGAAAAAGGTTGTGATGGCAGGTCCCTGTGTACCCTGTAAGTGAAATGGGAGAGTTTCACTCTCTCTATCCCTGCAATTAGCTGGAGCCTATGAGAAAGCCACACTCCAGCCTGCAGGTACCCCGGGCCTTGTTGTGCTAAAACAAAGTGTCTCTTTTTCAGGTTTGACTGTCATTATAAATCCTCTTCTATATTACCTCCACTGTGGGGCAATCCATGTAAACAAAACAATCCATGTTAAAAAAAAAAAAAAAAAAAAAAAGCAGTGTCTGGCATGTTCCATAAATCCTCAAAAAGATCGTTATTATTATTGTTATTTGCTACTGTCATTATTATCATAATATTAGTATAATCCTAACTTGCCACTGCTCTCTGAGCATGCATGAAATTCACTCTGGTCACCTGAGTTTTCGTTTTTCATAAAAGCAAGCCTTATTTTTCACTGCCTGAGTCAAGCCACATCCCGCTGTCCCAAACAGCAGCTCCATCAGCTCCAAGCCGTGTCTGGGGAGGGCCAACGCTGGCCACGGCCAAGTCTACAGTCAGGGCCACCTCCAGCTGGAACTCTGAGCTCTTGCTCCTTTCTCAGGTGCCTGGAAGTTCACGCCAGCCTTTTCTGTGTCACTTTCAGTCCTCATGCTTCCAGGTAAGCCCTGTGTTTGGGGCCCTGGAATGGACATCCAACCTGTTTCTCATTCCTAAAGATTCCCCAGAGCCCAGCTCCGGGCGGCTGAGCCCATCGGTGACTCCAGAAAGTCCCTTCCTACAGCTGCGCAGCCACTAGCCCCCTGGCAAGCCCCTCACTTCTCTCCTTTCTGCTCCCCTCCTGCTCTTCTCCCCACTCCACTCCTCTCTAACACAACCCCAGTGACTGGGCTCTCTCTACCCAGGGTGAGCAGGAAACCCAGAAGTTGGCTGCCCTGCTACAGAGATAAGGAAGAGGCGCATGTGTGCAACACTTAAGGGAAGGAATAATCACCAGAGGCCCATTGAAGAGACTGGGCAGGCGCTTGATGGTCCCAGGGCGCCATCGTGTGGCCAGTCTACATAATGACAAAAGGGTCCCTCTCCTGTGACCATCCGGTCTGGGCTCCTAAAGTCCCTATCCAGGACCCTTCCTTAGACCTCAGAAGCCCCACAGTTCACCTTCTTGGAGGGATGAGAAGAGAGGGAGAGCAGAGATGAGAAACTGACAGCAGAGGCCAGAGCAAGGAGAAGGAAAAGGTGCCCAGGGCAGTCTGTGCTTCTTAGACAAAAGGCTGTTCAGACAAGACCAAGAGTTCCTGAAAGAAAAGGGGTCAAGGGAAAAACAGTCCCATGGGAACAGAAAAAGCACAGCTACAAAGACAGAAACCCAGGCAGCCTCCACTGGAAAGCTGGATTTCCAACACCTCGGTGCAGGGAACCAGGAGAGAGGGAGAGAATCAGATTCAGGAGTAGGGTCAGAGAGTTCCTTTCTTCTTCCCTTCCCCTCCTCTCCCTCCTCTCTCTCTTCCCCTTCCCCCTCCTCCTCCTCCCCTTCCCCCTCCTCCTCCTCCCCTTCCCCTCCTCCTCCTCCCCTTCCCCCTCCTCCTCTCCCCTTCCCCCTCCTCCTCCTCCCTTCCCCCTCCTCCTCCTCCCCCTGCCTCTCCTCCCCTTCCCCTCCTCCTCACCTTCCCCCTCCTCCTCACCTTCCCCCTCCTCCTCCTCCACCTCCTCCTCTTCCCCTCCTCCCACCCCTCCTCCCCTCCCCTCCCCCCTCCTCCTCCCTCTCCTCTCTATCCTCCTCCCCTCCCCCTTCTCTCCTTCCTCCCTTCTCCCCCTCCTCCCTCCAATGCACCCTCCTCCCTCACTCTTTCTCCTGCTCTTTCCTACCTTCCTCCCCCTTCTTCCTCTTCCACTGCCCATCCTCCTTCTCCTGCACCACCCAGACACAGGCTAGGAGAGTACAATTGATAGGATCTTGAGAAACCATAAAGTTCAAAAGTACATCCCCCATGGCCCCTCCAGCTCTGGAGAGTTATCCCTATCATCCTGCCAGGTTTGTGCAACCTCATTTTACAGAGGAGGCACCTGATGTATTAGTCTTATTCCAAGTGTGTATGCTGACTTTGGGGAGATTGTTATTAAACACTCGGGCTTGGGAAATCAGGCTGCCTACATTTGTGTCTTCAGTCTACCTGGCTGTGTGAACTTGGAAAGGCTGCTCAACTTCTCTGAGCCACCATTTCCAGACCTGTAAAATTAAGATATAATTGTATAATTGTACCCGGCCCTCTGGGTTGACATGAAGATAAAATGTGATAAGATACCTAGTGCTAGATATTTTCACATGCAAGAGCTAATTCTGTTCCCCAAACATCCCAGGGCATCATGAGTACTAACATACCCCATTTTACAGATGAGAAGCTCAGAGAGGCTGAAATTATCGGGCAGAAGTTGTACTGACAGTGGCTCAAGCCTAGATTTGTCCAATTCCAAATTTGCATGAGAATTCATTGACCATGTACCCCTAGTTTGTGCAAGCTCTTCCTTCTGCCTACAATGCCCTTTTCTTTTGACTCAGCCAGAGAAACTATGAGACCCAAGCCAGAGGTCTCCTGCTCTGTGAGGGCTTTCTCTACTCCTCCAGACCCAGCAAAGTTCCCAGGAGACCAGCCCAGCTCTTCATTAGCACATGGATCACGTGGCAGGGTCGTCACCTATCTACCTGCCTGGCTCCCACTAGGTGGAAGCTCCTGGGGGGCAGGGCTGAGGCTATTTCCCTGCAGCTGTGTCCAGCTTGGAGCATTGAGTGGCATAGTGGGAACGGGGAGGAAGGAAGGGAAGAGAGGAAGAAGGGGAAAAGAAAGGAAAGATACAAGAAAAGAGGAGGGAGGACAGGAGGAAGAGCACAGGGGAAGCAGGGATGCAAATGAGGAAAAGAGGAAGGAAGGGAGCTGGGAGAGAAGGAAGACGGTGGAAAGGAGGGGGGGAGGGAATAGGAGAGAAGGTAAAGGAAGAGGAGAAAAGAGAAAGGAAGGAAGGGGAGGAGGGGGAGTGCAGAGATGAAAAAAAGAAAGAACCGAAGGGAAAAAGGAAAGGGGGTAAAAGGGAAGGAAGATAGGGAGAGAAAGGAAAGAGGAGGGAGGGAGGGAGAGGAAAAAAGGCATGGAAAGAGGAGGGAGGGGAAAAAAGGAGGGAGGGAAAGGGGGGAGGGGGGAGGGAAGGAGGGAAAGGGGGAGGGAGGAGGGAAGGGAGAGAGGGAGGGGGAGGGTAAGGAGGGAGGGAGGGAGGGAGGGAGGGGAGGGAAAGGAGGGAGGGGAGGGAGGGAAAGGAGGGAGGGAAGGGAGGGAAGGAGGGAGGGAGGGGAGGGGAGGAAGGAGGGAGGGAGGGAGGGAAAGGAGGAGGGAGGGAGGGAAAGGAGGGAGGGAGGGAGGGGGGAGGGAGGGAGGAGTGGAAGGAGGGAGGAAGGAGGAGGGTTGGATCGGGAGGAAGGCTGGAGGAGATAGGAAGAGAGGGATCGGTAGGTGGGTGGG